>NC_091635.1:58682301-58911004 GCF_027580195.1 Bos mutus | reverse complement strand
AAGAAGACAAAAGAAAGACCATGAGAAAATACTTGAGGAGATAATAGATGAAAACTTCCTAAAATGGGAAGGAAATAATCACCCAAGTCCAAGAAACCCAGAGAGTCCCAAACAGGATAAACCCAAGGCAAAACACCCCAAGACACATATTAATCAAATTAACAAAGATCAAACACAAAGAACAAATATTAAAAGCAGCCAGGGAAAAACAACAAATAACACACAAGGGAATTCCCATAAGGATAACAGCTGATCTTTCAATAGAAACTCTTCAAGCCAGGAGGGAATGGCAAGACATACTTAAAGTGATGAAAGAAAATAACCTACAGCCCAGATTATTGTACCCAGCAAGGATCTCATTCAAATATGAAGGAGAAATCAAAAGCTTTTCAGACAAGCAAAAGCTGAGAGAATTCAGCACCACCAAACCAGCTCTCCAACAAATACTAAAGGATATTCCTAGACAGGAAACACAAAAACAGTGTATAAACTCAACCCAAAACAATAAAGTAAATGACAACAGGATCATACTTATCAGTAATTACCTTAAATGTAAATGGGTTGAATGCCCCAACCAAAAAGACAAAGACTGGCTGAATGGATACAAAAACAAGACCCTACATATGTTGTCTACAAGAGACCCACCTCAAAACAGGGGACACATACAGACTGAAAGTGAAGGGCTGGAAAAAGATTTCCCATGCAAATAGGGACCAAAAGAAAGCAGGAGTAGCAATACTTATATCAGATAAAATAGACTTTAAAACAAAGGCTGTGAAAAGAGACAAAGATGGTCACTACATAATGATCAAAGGATCAATCCAAGAAGAAGATATAACAATTATAAATATATATGCACCCAACACGGGAGCACCACAATATGTAAGACAAATGCTAACAAGTATGAAAGGAGAAATTAATAATAACACAATAATAGTGGGAGACTTTAATACCCCACTCACACCTATGGATAGATCAACTAAACAGAAAATTAACAAGGAAACACAAACGTTAAATGATACAATAGACCAGTTAGACCTAATTGATATCTATAGGACATTTCACCCCAAAACAATGAATTTCACCTTTTTCTCAAGCGCACATGGAACCTTCTCCAGGATAGATCACATCCTGGGCCATAAATCTAGCCTTGGTAAATTCAAAAAAAATAGAAATCATTCCAAGCATCTTTTCTGACCACAATGCAGTAAGATTAGATCTCAGTTACAGGAGAAAAACTATTAAAAATTCCAACATATGGAGGATGAACAACACGCTGCTGAATAACCAACAAATCACAGAAGAAATCAAAAAAGAAATCAAAATTTGCGTAGAAATGAATGAAAATGAAAACACAACAACTCAAAACCTGTGGGACACTTTAAAAGCAGTCCTAAGGGGAAAGTTCATAGCAATACAGGCATACCTCAAGAAACAAGAAAAAAGTCAAATAAATAACCTAACCCTACACCTAAAGCAACTAGAAAAGGAAGAAATGAAGAACCCCAGGGTTAGTAGAAGGAAAGAAATCTTAAAAATTAGGGCAGAAATAAATGCAAAAGAAACAAAAGAGACCATAGCAAAAATCAACAAAGCCAAAATCTGGTTCTTTGAAAAGATAAATAAAATTGACAAACTATTAGCCAGACTCATCAAGAAACAAAGGGAGAAAAATCAAATCATTAAAATTAGAAATGAAAATGGAGAGATCACAACAGACAATACAGAAATACAAAGGATCATAAGAGACTACTATCAACAATTATATGCCAATAAAATGGACAACGTGCAAGAAATGGACAAAATCTTAGAAAAGTACAACTTTCCAAAACTGGATCAGGAAGAAATAGAAAATCTTAACAGACCCATCACAAGCACAGAAATTGAAACTGTAATCAAAAATCTCCCAGCAAACAAAAGCCCAGGTCCAGACGGCTTCACAGCTGAATTCTACCAAAAATTTAAAGAAGAGCTAACACCTATCCTGCTCAAACTCTTCCAGAAAATTTCAGAGGAAGGTAAACTTCCAAACTCATTCTATGAGGCCACCATCACCCTAATACCAAAACCTGACAAAGATCCCACAAAAAAAGAAAACTACAGGCCAGTATCACTGATGAACATAGATGCAAAAATCCTTAACAAAATTCTAGCAATCAGAATCCAACAATACATTAAAAAGATCATACACCATGACCAAGTGGGCTTTATCCCAGGGATGCAAGGATTCTTCAATATCCGCAAATCAATCAGTGTTATACACCACATTAACAAATTGAAAAATAAAAACCATATGATTATCTCAATAGATGCAGAGAAAGCCTTTGACAAAATTCAACATCCATTTATGATAAAAACTCTCAGAAAGCAGGAATAGAAGGAACATACCTCAACATAATAAAAGCTATATATGACAAACCCACAGCAAACATTATCCTCAATGGTGAAAAATTGAAAGCATTTCCTCTAAAGTCAGGAACAAGACAAAGGTGCCCACTTTCACCATTACTATTCAACATAGTTTTGGAAGTTTTGGCCACAGCAATCAGAGCAGAAAAAGAAATAAAAGGAATCCAAATTGAAAAGAAGAAGTAAAACTCTGTTTGCAGATGACATGATCCTCTACATAGAAAACCCTAAAGACTCCACCAGAAAATTACTAGAACTAATCAATGATTATAGTAAAGTTGCAAGATATAAAATCAACACACAGAAATCCCTTGCATTCCTATACACTAATAATGAGAAAACTGAAAGAGAAATTAAGGAAACAATTCCATTCACCATTGCAATGGAAAGAATAAAATACTTAGGAATATACCTACCTAAAGAAACTAAAGACCTATATATAGAAAACTATAAAACACTGGTGAAAGAAATCAAAGAGGACACTAATAGATGGAGAAATATACCATGTTCATGGATTGGAAGAATCAATATAGTGAAAATGAGTATACTACCCAAAGCAATTTATAGATTCAATGCAATCACTATCAAGCTACCAACAGTATTCTTCACAGAGCTAGAACAAATAATTTCACAATTTGTATGGAAATACAAAAGCCTCGAATAGCCAAAGCTATCTTGAGAAAGAAGAATGGAACTTGAGGAATCAACCTACCTGACTTCAGGCTCTACTACAAAGCCACAGTTATCAAGACAGTATGGTACTGGCACAAAGACAGAAATATTGATCAATGGAACAAAATAGAAATCCCAGAGATAAATCCACACACATATGGACACCTTATCTTTGACAAAGGAGGCAAGAATATACAATGGATTAAAGACAATCTCTTTAACAAGTGGTGCTGGGAAAACTGGTCAACCACTTGTAAAAGAATGAAACTAGAACACTTTCTAACGCCATACACAAAAATAAACTCAAAATGGATTAAAGATTTTAATGTAAGACCAGAAACTATAAAACTCCTAGAGGGGAACATAGGCAAAACACTCTCCGACATACATCACAGCAGGATCCTCTATGACCCA
Source organism: Bos mutus (assembly GCF_027580195.1). NCBI lineage: Eukaryota > Metazoa > Chordata > Mammalia > Artiodactyla > Bovidae > Bos > Bos mutus. Next base: position 58,907,509 of record NC_091635.1, on the reverse strand, counting down.
CCTCCCAGAATATTGGAAATAAAAGCAAAAATAAACAAATGGGACCTAATTAAACTTAAAAGCTTCTGCACAACAAAGGAAACTATTAGCAAGGTGAAAAGGCAGCCTTCAGAATGGGAGAAAATAATAGCAAGTGAAGCAACTGACAAACAACTAATCTCAAAAATATACAAGCAACTCCTACAGCTCAACTCCAGAAAAATAAATGACCCAATCAAAAAATGGGCCAAAGAACTAAATAGACATTTCTCCAAAGAAGACATACAGATGGCTAACAAACACATGAAAAGATGCTCAATATCACTCATTACCAGAGAAATGCAAATAAAACCACTATGAGGTACCATTTCATGCCAGTCAGAATGGCTGTGATCCATAAGTCTACAAGCAATAAATGCTGGAGAGGGTGTGGAGAAAAGGGAACTCTCTTACATCGTTGGTGGGAATGCAAACTATTACAGCCACTATGGAGAACAGTGTGGAGATTCCTTAAAAAACTGGCAATAGAACTGCCTTATGACCCAGCAATCCCACTGCTGGGCATACACACTGAGGAACCAGAAGGGAAAGAGACACGTGTACCCCAATGTTCATCGCAGCACTGTTTATAATAGCCAGGACATGGAAGCAACCTAGATGTCCATCAGCAGATGAATGGATAAGAAAGCTGTAGTACATATACACAATGCAGTATTACTCAGCCATTAAAAAGAATACATTTGAATCAGTTCTAATGAGGTGGATGAAACTGGAACCTATTACACAGAGTGAAGTAAGCCAGAAAGAAAAACACCAATACAGTATAGTAATGCAAATATATGGAATTTAGAAAGATGGTAACAATAACCCTGTGTACGAGACAGCAAAAGAGACACTGATATATAGATCAGTCTTATGGACTCTGTGGGAGAGGGACAGGATGGGGAGATTTGGGAGAATGGCATTGAAACATGTATAATATCATGTATGAAATGAGTCGCCAGTCCAGGTTCGAGGCACGATACTGGATGCTTGGGGCTGGTGCACTGGGACGACCCAGAGGGAGGGTATGGGGAGGGAGGAGGGAGGAGGGTTCAGGATAGGGAACACAGGTATACCTGTGGCTGATTCATTTTGATATTTGGCAAAACTAATACAATATTGTAAAGTTTAAAAATAAAATAAAATTAAAAAAAATAAAGTGCATCAGGAACAGCAGACACTGTAAATGCATAATTTACCAACTTCTCTCTGAATTGTTTCCCTTGAATTTTTAATATATAATATATAAACATGCTACCTAAGTAACTAAAATTACTTTGTGTAATTCGGAATTGCAACATACTAGTGTATTAGATTCTGAAAGAGATGGGAATACCAGACCACCTGATCTGCCTCTTGAGAAATTTGTATGCAGGTCAGGAAGCAACAATTAGAACTGGACATGGAACATGTCCAAATGGAACATGGTTCATGTCCAAATGGAACATGGAACATGGTTCCAAATAGGAAAAGGAGTACGTCAAGGCTGTATATTGTCACCCTGTTTATTTAACTTATATGCAGAGTACATCATGAGAAACCCTGGGCCGGAAGAAGCATAAGCTGGAATCAAGATTGCCAGGAGAAATATCAATAACCTCAGATATGCAGATGACACCACCCGTATGGCAGAAAGTGAAGAGGAACTAAAAAGCCTCTTGATGAAGGTGAAAGTGGAGAGTGAAAAAGTTGGCTTAAAGCTCAACATTCAGAAAACGAAGATCATGGCATCTGGTCCCATCACTTCATGGGAAATAGATGGGGAAACAGTGGAAACAGTGTCAGACTTTATATTTCTGGGCTCCAAAATCACTGCAGATGGTGACTGCAGCCATGAAATTAAAAGACGCTTAATCCTTGGAAGGAAAGTTATGACCAACCTAGATAGCATATTCAAAAGCAGACACATTACTTTGCCAACAAAGGTCCGTCTAGTTAAGGCTATGGTTTTTCTGGTGGTCATGTATGGATGTGAGAGTTGGACTGTGAAGAAGGCCGAGCACCGAAGAATTGATGCTTTTGAACTGTGGTGTTGGAGAAGACTTCTGAGAGTCCCTTGGACTGCAAGGAGATCCAACCAGTCCATTCTGAAGGAAATCAGCCCTGGGATTTCTTTGGAAGGAATGATGCTAAAGCTGAAACGCCAGTACTCTGGCCACCTCATGCGAAGAGTTGACTCTTTGGAAAAGACTCTGATGCTGGGAGGGATTGGGAGAAGGAGGAGAAGGGGACGACAGAGGATGAGATGGCTGGATGGCATCACTGATTTGATGGACATGAGTCTGGGTGAACTCTGGGAGTTGGTGATGGACAGGGAGGCCTGGCGTGCTGCGATTCATGGGGTCACAAAGAGTCGGACACGACTGAGTGACTCATCTGATCTAATTTGAGTGTATTAGATTTATTATGAATATTTTTGTTAAACTTATATTTACTGTCTTTGTGATATGGATGAATTTTCCTGAAAGTTAAAGAATAACATGGCTGAGACCGAGAGGTCAAGAGATTTTCTTGGAAGAATTTTGTTCTTCCATGTAATAGTTTGACTTGATTCCCTTGTATGTGATAATTTCTAGTCATTTGGTTCTGTGTGGCATTCTGTGTCCAATAACGGTCTGTGTTTTAGTTCGTTATATTTTTGTTTTATCTAGAGCTGAGAAAAAAAAATATGCATTGGATTATGTGTCCGAAAGTGGGGAGATGTCTAGTAGTTCTAGAAATCTATTAGGTTGGTGCAAAAGTAATTGCGGTTTTGCATTGTTGAACTTTGCCATTTTATATTGGAATACATTCTTAAATAAATATGGTTATGTTATATATCAAAAAAAAAAAAAGAGGCAGAGTCAGACACAGAAGAAGGCAAGAAAGACATGCTGCTCCCATAAATGGAAGGAGCTGTTGCATTTTCACTTGCAACTGGAAATCGGAAGAAGAGAACTGTGGTTGGGCAACTGCAGAAGTGAGTTTCTTACTTGCAGGCAAGTGAAGTGAAATTTCTCAGTCATGTCTGACTCTTCGCGACCCCAAGGACAGTAGCCTGCACCAGGCTCCTCCATCCATGGGATTTTCTAGGCACATAATTTAATTTCTGACAGTTTTATTTTTTTCTGCCTTAATAATACATAGTTGTTTTAAGTGAAGTAATATTTGAAAAATATAAAACTTTTGCCAATTTAAAGTTACATTTATAAAATATAAAGGAAAATGTAGAGAGGTGTGCCATAGCAAAAAAAAAAAAAAAAAAAGAAGAAGAAGAAAGAAAAGAAAAAAGAAAAAAAATGCAGTTTTCTGAGAGAAAATTACAAAAAGAAATTAACAAGTGATACTATTTGAAACCTCAAAGAGAAAAACTCATGAAATTAAAGTAATTATTTTATGTTACCTTTAAATGGATATTGGTATTCTATATATTTATATAATGTATTTGAACCCTTGAAAACATTCTCATTTGGGAGGAATTTAATGCCACACATTAATTATTCTGAAATCAAATGAATTGCCACACCTAGGTGGTAAGTCTGGGAAAACAAGTGGTTTTTGTCTTACCAGATTTTATTACTAAAATTAAGTTATTAGGGATCTCTAATGTAACTTTTAATTACACTACCCTTAATCATAAGCATAACCAGGAGCTGACTGTGGCTCAGATCATAAACTGCTTATTGCCAAATTCAGACTTAAATTGAAGAAAGTAGGGAAAACCACGAGACTATTCGGGTATGACCTAAATCAAATCCCTTATGATTATACAGTGGAAGTGAGAAATAGATTTAAGGGACTAGATCTGATAGATAGAGTGCCTGATGAACTATGGATGGAGGTTGGTGACACTGTACAGGAGACAGGGATCAAGACCATCCCCATGGAAAAGAAATGCAAAAAACCAAAATGGCTGTCTGGGTAGGCTTTACAAATAGCTCTGAAAAGAAGAGAAGCGAAAAGCAAAGAGAAAAGGAAAGATATAAGCGTTTGAATGCAGAATTCCAAAGAATAGCAAGAACAGATAAGAAAGCCTTCTTCAGCAATCAATGCAAAGAAATAGAGGAAAACAACAGAATGGGAAAGACTAGAGATCTCTTGAAGAAAATTAGAGATACAAAGGAAACATTTCATGCAAAGATGGGCTCAATAAACGACAGAAATAGTATGGACCTAACAGAAGCAGAAGGTAGTAAGAAGAGGTGGCAAGAATACACAGAAGAACTGTACAAAAAAGATCTTCATGAGGGAGATAATAATGATGGTGTGATCACTCACCTAGAGCCAGACATCCTGGGATGTGAAGTCAGGTGGGTCTTAGAAAGCATCACTATGAACAAAGCTAGTGGAGGTGATGGAATTCCAGTTGACCTATTCCAAATCCTAAAAGATGATGCTGTGAAAGTGTTGCACTCAGTATGCCAGCAGATTTGGAAAACTCAGCAGTGGCCACAGGACTGGACAAGGTCAGTTTTCATTCCAATTTCAAAGAAAGGCAATGCCAAAGAATGCTCAAACTACGGGACCATTGCACTCATCTCACACGCTAGTAAAGTAATGCTCAAAATTCTCCAAGCCAGACTTCAGCAATACGTCAGCCGTGAACTTCCAGAATTTCAAACTGGTTTTAGATAAGGCAGAGGAATCAGAGTTCAAATCACCAACAGTCGCTGGATCATCAAAAAAGCAAGAAAGTTCCAGAAAAAGCATCCACTTCTGCTTTATTGACTATACCAAAGCCTTTGATTGTATGGATCACAATAAACTGTGGAAAATTCTTAAAGAGATTAGGATACCAGACCACCCGACCTGTCTCTTGAGAAACCTGTATGCAGGTCAGGAAGCAACAGTTAGACCTGAACATGGAACAACAGACTGGTTCCAAACAGGAAAAGCAGTATGTCAAGTCTATATATTATCACCCTGCTTATTCAACTTATATGCAGAGTACATCATGAGAAACGCTGGGCTGGAAGAAGCACAAGCTAGAATCAAGATTGCCAGGAGAAATATCAATAATCTCAGATATGCAGATGACACCACCCTTATGGCACAAAGTGAAGAGGGACTAAAAAGCCTCTTGATGAAAGTGAAAGAAGAGAGTGAAAAAGTTGGCTTAAAGCTCAACATTCAGAAGATGAAGATCATGGCATCTGGTCCCATCACTTCATGGGAAATAGATGGGGAAAGAGTGTCAGACTTAATTTTTTAGGGCTCCAAAATCACTGCAGATGGTGATTGCAGCCATGAAATTAAAAGACACTTACTCATTGGAAGGAAAGTTGTGACCAACCTAGACAACATATTAAAAAGCAGAGACATTACTTTATCCATAAAGGTCTGTCTAGTCAAGGCTATGGTTTTTCCAGTAGTCATCTGTGTATGTGAGAATTGGCTATAAGGAAAGCTGAACACTGAGAATTGATGCTTTTGAACAGTGATGTTGGAGAAGCCTCTTAAGAGTCCCTTGGACTGCAAAGAGATCCAACTAGTCCATCCTAAAGGAGATCATTCCTGGGTGTTCTTTGGAAGGACTGATGTTGAAGCTGATGCTCCAATATTTTGGCCACCTGATGCGAAGGGCTGACTCATTTGAAAAGACCCTGATGTTGGGAAAGATTGAAGGCAGGAGGAAAAGGTGACGACAGAGGATGAGATTGTTAGATGGCATCACTGACTCAATGGACATGAGTTTTGGTAATCTCTGGGAGTTGATGATGCAGGGAGGCCTGGCATGCTGTAATTCATGGAGTCATAAAGAGTCAGACACGACTACTCGACTGAACTGAACTGAACTGATGCCATGTAGCATTTCCACATACAATGATTGACTTAAGCAATCTGATCATTATATTTCCACCACATGTAAATCTACCTTTTATTTTCTTAAGGCAGCTATTTAGGTTGGTGCAAATGTTACTGTTGTTTTGCACCATGAATTTTAATTCATTATAACTAGACTCAGCCCAATCTTTAATAATCAAAATAGCAACCATTATAATAAATACATTTCTACCAATCAAAAAATAAGTTGATTTATTTCTGTAACATAAAAGTGCGTGCTTAGGGATTCAGTGAAATCTTGGGAAGCATTTTCTGCATCCTGTTGGTTGTGGAAGCATTTTCCCTGCAAAAAGTTTTCAAGATGCCTGAAGAACTGGTAGTCAGTTGGTGAGAGACCAGGTGGTAAATATGGTGGATGAGGCAAAACTCCATAGCCCAATTCACTCAATTTTTGAAGCATTGGTTATGTGATGTGCAGTCGGGCATTGTCATGGAGAATTGAACCTTTTCTATTGACCAATACTGGCTCCAGGCATTGCAGTTTCTGGTGCATTTCAACTTTTTGCTGAGCATACTTGTCAGATGTAATGGTTTCACTGGTATTCAGAAAGCTGTAGTTGATCAGATGGGCGACAGTCTGCCAGACAGTGATCATGAACATTTTTGATGAACGTTTGGCTTTGGGAAGTACTTTGGATCTTCTCGGAGCAACCACTGAGATGTTCATTGCTGGTTGTCATATAAAATCCACTTTTCATAACATATCAAAATGTGATTCAAAATGGTTTGTTGTTGCACAGAATAAGAAAAGATGACACTTCAAAACGACAATTTTTTTTTTTTTTTAATTTTCAATCAGCTCATGAAGTACCCACTTACTGAGCTTTCTCATCTTTCCAATTTATTTCATGACAAACGACCTTAGAATGGTCAACATTGAGTTCTTCAGTAACCTCTTGTGCAGTCGTAGAGGATCAGCTATGATGATGGCTGCCAGTTGGTTAGCAAATTCTGATGGTTGGCCATTACACCCACATCTTCAAGGCTCATGGCTTCTTTGCAAAATTTCTTGAACCACCACTGCACTGTATGCTTGTTAGCAGTTCCTGGGAAAAATGTGTTGTTGATGTTGTGAGTTGTCTCCACTGCTTCATGACCCATTTTGAACTCAAATAAGAACATTACTCAAACATGCTTTTTTGTCTAACTTCATTTCCTTAGTCTAAAATAAATATAAAATAAACAGAAAATAATGTAATTAACAACAACAAAAAAAAAACAGAAGGGAGAAGTGTGCATTAAAATGATATATGGCATAACCACATTTATTAAGAGTGGTGGCTCAGATGGTAAAGAAATTGCCTGCGATGAAGAAGACCTGACTTAGATCCCTGGGTTGGGATGAGTCCCTGAAGAAGGAAATGACAACCCACTTCAGTATTCTTGCCTGGAGAATTCCATGGACAGAAGAACTTGACAGACTACAGTCCATGGGGTCACAAACACTTTCAGTTTCACTTTTTCATTCCATTATCAAACAGCTTATTTCAACACTGCAAAAACCAAAATTAGCTTTGCACCTATCTAGTAATTGCTAGAAGTGAGAAACATGCCAACTACATTCTCAATATGCTCTAAGAAGGGTATTCTGGGTAAATAACTTTCTGTTTACTTTACTCTAAATTATGATAAAAGTCAATGTTTAAAATCTTTCAGAGAGTTAAGTATGTTCTATATTTGAAATTATTTAAAAAGTCTGTTCCTATCACATACATTAGTAAATAGTAAAAATAAATTTCAATCTTCCTTTATGATTGTGTCAAACAAACAGAAAAATTAATTTGAGATAATTTCATTATATATGACTTAGAAGAAAAAAAGGAAAAAAAAAGGACAACTCTTTAAGCGCTTTACAAAAATGTAACTTTGATAATAAAGTAAATAAATTAAAGGCTATAAGTGTGTTTCAAAAGTATTTCTAGCAGTTTAAATTCTTTGTCACTAAGTTCATTCACTAATAACTTCTAAAATATTGTTGTTTAATCATTAAAGAAAATCTTAGGTGTGGAAAGATATATCTAATAGCACTCTTGTTTCTTACTTTGACATTTGTTTTTTAATAATAAATAGCAGCATGCCATGCAACAATAAAGCAAAAACAAAGGGCAAAAAGAGTATTTCTGTATAGTACTTGAAAGTAATTTGGAAAGTCATAGGTTCATCATATAAATGATGGTTTCTGAAATTTTATTCTTAGAATTTCATTAAAATTAATAGTTTTCCAACAGTTACTTTGAAACATTCATCCAGAGAAAGAATTCTAGACACAATAATTGAGTTTCAGTTCAGTCGTGTCCGACTCTTTGTGACTCCATGAATCGCAGCACAACAGGCCTCCCTGTCCATCACCAACTCCCGGAGTTCACTCACACTCACGTCCATCGAGTCAGTGATGCCATCCATCCAGCCATCTCATCTTTTGTCATCCCCTTCTCCTTCTGCCCCCAGCCCCTCCCAACATCAGAGTCTTTTCCAATGAGTCAACTCTTCGCATGAGGCAGCCAAAGTACTGGAGTTTTAGCTTTAGCATCATTCCTTCCAAAGAAATCCCAGGGTTGATCTCCTTCAGAATGGATTGGTTGGATCTCCTTGCAGTCCAAGGGACTCTCAAGAGTCTTATCTAACACCACAGATCAAAAGCATCAATTCTTCAGTGCTCAGCTTTCTTCACAGTCCAATTCTCACATCCATGCATGACCACTGGAAAAAACATAGCCTTGACTAGATGGACCTTTATTGGCAAAGTAATATCTCTGCTTTTGAATATGCTATCTAGGTTGGTCATAATTTTCCTTCCAAAGAGTAAGTGTCTTTTAATTTCATGGCTGCAGTCACCATCTGCAGTGATTTTGGAGCCCCAAAAAATAAAGTTTGGCACTTTCCACTGTTTCCCCATCTATTTCCCATGAAGTGACGGAACCAGATGCCATGATCTTCGCCTTCTGAACGTTGAGCTTTAAGCCAACTTTTTCACTCTTTCATCAAGAGGCTTTTGAGTTCCTCTTCACTTTCTGCCATAAGGGTGGTGTCATCTGCATATCTGAGATTATTGATATTTCTCCTGGAAATCTTGATTTCAGCTTGTGCTTCTTCAGTCCAGCGTTTCTCGTGATGTACTCTGTATATAAGTTGTATAAGCAGGGTGACAATATACAGCCTTGACGTACTCCTTTTCCTATTTGGAACCAGTCTGTTGTTCCATGTCCAGTTCTAACTGTTGCTTCCTGACCTGCAAGTGTTACACAAATTGCTTGTTGTTTGTCACTCAATCATGTCCAACTCTTTGTGACCCCATGGACTGTAACTCACCAGGCTTCTCTGTCCATAGAATTCTCTAGCAAGAATACTGGAGAAGGTATCTGTTCCCTTCCCCAAGGGATCTTCCTGACCCAGGGATCAAATCTGGGTCTTCTGCATTGGAGGCAGATTTTTTACCATCTGAGCCAACAGGGAAGCCCATATATTTTAAAAGTATATGGGATAAATGGCAAACATTGAACTACATAACTTGATTTAGATTCCATAATCTTTGAAGGAATCGTGAAGAAAAGATTACTACGTTTATAACACTTAGGTGGTATTTTTGAAGTATAAAAAAGGTCTCATTTTTTCCTTCCCTGATTGTATTGACAATACCAGTACAATTTCAAGATACTTGATTTTAAGCGAAAATGTTTTGCATCATCACTATTAGATGCAAAGAAAAAGTAATATTTATAAGGGCATAAATGCTAAAATGACCTCTGTTTAATATTTAAGTACAAGACAAAAGGTGATAAAAGTGTTCACTATGTTCTTTGTAAGATGATTTTTGCTTTTAGAATAAGTAATAACCATCATGTTACACATAATAATTGTGTTTTAATGTGTCCACATTCTCATTTTCTCATTTTTTTTCTTATTATCATACCACTCACTGTGGTAGTTGTATGTGGGGAAATATGATATTGAAAACTGTCCATCAGTCATCAGCTAAACATTTAGAAAGAGACCTTCATATTTCCTAGTGACAGACTACATAATTTATCATTTATCTGTGTACCCTTGAGTAATGCATAATTCCCCACAATGGGCAATCAGTAACTCAACTGGCCTTGATACCTTTCTAGGGTATTATAAGAAACTCTTTATTACATTTTAAAGGGTACCCTAATGCTGTGTTTTTATTTGAGGCATTAAAAAGTGGTAAAATTGTTTACATTATTCCTTTGATCTGGCAGTACATTAAAACAAAAATGGGGGGGGGGGCACATGTATACCTGTGGTCAATTCATGTTAATTTCTGACAAAAACCTTCACAAAATTGTAATTATCCTCTAATTAAAATAAATAAATTAGTTAAAAATTAAAATAAAAACAAGAAATTACCTTGGCCACTTCTCCACAAAGATTCATCTAGACACTCACAAAGACTTGGTTTTTACCCAATGCCTCTGTCAGTCTTCAACAAATTAAATACTGAGCTTGAATTCTTGGTGTTTAGTCCCTCATTGCCCTTCTCGTAACTAAAAGATCTGCAATCACTCCCTGACCACACACATCCTGATTGCCGTCTTCTTCTTCTTGCATTACCTTGCTTTTCTTGCAACAAATTCTCTGTGAATGAAAATGAAAAGCAAAAGCAAAAATTAAATTAAAGAAAATAGGACAGGGAAAGCATTATTTACTTTGTTGACTTTTTACTAAAATCACAGATCAATCCAGTGAGGCATACAAAGTTTGAAAATATCACTACAAATACTGAATAAATGTTGTCTCATTATTTTGTCTCTCACATTTGGAGGCATTTGGTATGAAGAATGACATGTAAAAATAAATTTAATTCAGTTCCTCATTCTAGTGATGTTGCTGATTGCCTTAGTAAGAAAATAGATGTTTTACCATGATAAAAATGTTTTCCATAGTGGCCTATGATCATTTTATTTTCCTGCAGGGGGGTGGCGGAAAGAGTCTTTGTATATGTTGACAAATCCTTTACATTTTCTAAGCTATCTTTTGAAACATTTTAAGTGCATTACATTAGATTAGCTAGGAGGCATGGTATGGTAAGTCTATAAACTACTTTATGTGGTCTGGGTGTATGTAATAAGTTGATTCAGTCGTGTATAACTCTGTGACCATATGTACTATAGCCCACCAGGCTCATCTGTTCATGGGACTCTCCAGGCAAGAATAATGGAATTGGTTGCCATACCCTCCTAATGGGATCTTCATCACACAGGGATCCAACCCATATCTCTTAAGTCTCCTGAATTGGCAGGTGGGTTATTTACCACTACTACCACCTGGGAAGCTGTTTTATGGTCCAGTTTGTCTGATTTTCATGTCAAGCTTAAGACGACGTGATTTCACTTCCTTCTCTTGAAATCTCCTTGTTTGGGTTGCAAAATACACAAAAACGTTAGTCTTAGGAAAAGAGTATAAACTAAAACCTAATGTGGGGGCAGAAAAATGGAGGTGGTGCAAATGATTTAAAGGTATGCTAATCACACTTTAGGAGTGATTACCTTTAGAAGAAGGGAAATTTCCCAACACTCTAAATGCAATCAGAAATCTCTATTTTAATTTCTTAGTGAGAAAACTCGAAGAAGGCAATGGCACCCCACTCCAGCACTCTTGCCTGGAAAATCCCATGGATGGAGGAGCCTGGTAGGCTCCAGTCCATGGGGTCACTAAGAGTTGGGCACGACTGAGCGATTTCACTTTCACTTTTCACTTTCATGCATTGGAGAAGGAAATGGCAATCCACTCCAGTATTCTTGCCTTGAGAATCTCATGGATAGAGGAGCCTAGTGGGCTGCTGTCTAATGAGGTCACACAGAGTAGGTCACGACTGAAGCGACTTAGAAGTAGCAGCAGTGAGAAAACTATAGAAATGATTATAAATAACAAAATGGAGGTAGAGTACTTATCAAGAAAGTAATTTTATTTTTAAAATTTTTTATTATTTTTTTAAAATTTCTTTCTTTTAATTGGAGGCTAATTACTTTACAATATTATAGTGGTCTTTGTCATACATTGACATGAATCAGCCATGGGTTTACATGTGTTCTCCATACTGAACCCCCCGCCCACTTCCCTCCACATCCCATCCCTCAGGGTCATCTCAGTGCACTAGCCCTGAGCACCCTAATTCACACATCGAACATGGACTAGAGATCTGTTTCACATATGATAACATGTGAAATGTTATTTAATGCTATTCTCTCAGATTATCCCACCCTCACTTTCTCCCACAGAGTCCAAAAGACTGTGCTATACATGTGTGTCTCTTCTGCTCTCTCGTATATAGGGTTATGGTTACCATCTTTCTAAATTCCATTTACATGCATTAGTATGCTGTATTGGTGTTTTTCTTTCTGGCTTACTTCACTCTGTATAATAGGCTCCAGTTTCATCCACCTCCTTAGAACTGATTCAAATGTATTCTTTTTAATGGCTGAGTAATATTTCGTTGTGTATATGTACCACAGCTTTCTTATCCATCCATCTGCCTATGGACATTTAGGTTGCTTCCATGTCCTGGCTATTATAAACAGTGCTGTGGTGAACACTGAGGTACATGTGTCTCTTTCAATTCTTGTTTCTTTGGTGTGTATGCCCAGCAGTGGGATTGCTGGGTCATATGGCAGTTCTGTTTCCAGTTTTTTAAGGAATATCCACACTGTTCTCCATAGTGGCTGTACTAGTTTGTATTCCCACCAACAGTGTAAGAGGGTTCCCTTTTCTCCACACCCTCTCTAGCGTTAATTGTTTGTAGATTTTTGGATAGCAACCATTATGACTGGCGTGAGATGGTACCTCACTGTGGTTTTGATTTGCATTTCTCTGATAATGAGTGATGTTGAGCATCTTTTCATGTGTTTGTCAGCCATCTGTATGGCTTTGGAGAACTCTCTGTTTAGTTCTTTGACCCATTTTTTGATTGGATCATTTATTTTTTTGGAATTGAGCTGCAGGTGTTGCTTCTGCATTTTTGAGATTAATTCTTGTCAGTTGCTTCGTTTGCTACTATTGTCTCCCATTCTGAAGGCTGTCTTTTCACTTTGCTTACAGTTTCCTTCATTGTGCAAAAGCTTTTAAGTTTAATTAGGTCCCAGTTGTTTATTTTTGCTTTTATTTCCACTACTCTGGGAGGTGCATCATAGAGGATCCTGCTGTAATTTCTGTCAGAGAGTGTTTTGCCTATGTTTTCCTCTAAGAGTTTTATAGTTTTATAGTCTTATCTTTAGATCTTTAATCCATTTTGACTTTATTTTTGTGTATTCTGTTAGAAAGTGTTATAGTTTCATTCTTTTACAATGGTTGACCAGTTTTCCCAGCACCACTTGTTAAAGAGATTGTCTTTTCTCCATTGTATATTCTTGCCTCCTTTGTTAAAGATAAGGTATCCAAATGTGTGTGAATTTATCTCTGGGCTTTCTATTTTGTTCCATTGATCTATATTCCTGACTTTATTCCAGTACCATACTTATCTGGAACCAGTCTGTTGTTCCATGTCCAGTTCTAACTGTTGCTTCCTGACCTGTATATAGGTTTCTCAAGAGGCAGGTCAGGTGGTCTGGTGTTCCCATATCTTTTAGAATTTTCCACAATTTATTGTGATCCACACAGTCAAAGGCTTTGGCATAGTCAATAAAGCAGAAATAGATGTGTTTTTTTTTTTTTTTTTCTGGAACTCTCTTGCTTTTTACATGATCCAGCAGATGTTGGCAATTTGACCTCTGGTTCCTCTGCCTTTTCTAAAACCAGTCTGAGCAACTGGAAGTTCACGGTTCATGTATTGCTAAAGCCTGGCTTGGAGAATTTTGAGCATTACTTTACTAGCATGTGAGATGAATGCAATTGTGCAGTAGTTTGAGCATTCTTTGGCATTGCCTTTCTTTGGGATTGGAATGAAAACTGATCTTTTCCAGTCTTGTGGCCTCTGCTGAGTTTTCCAAATTTACTGGCATATTAAGTGTAGCACTTTCACAGCATCATCTTTCAAGATTATAAATAGCTCAGCTGGAATTCCATATTTAACTTATATGCAGAGTACACCATGAGAAACGCTGGTCTGGAAGAAGCACAGCTGGAATCAAGATTACCCGGAGAAATATCAATAACATCAGATATGCAGATGACACCACCCTTATGGCAGAAAGTTAAAAGGAACTAAAAAGCCTCTTGATGAAAGTGAAAGTGGAGAGTGAAAAAGTTGGCTTAAAGCTCAACATTCAGAAAACAAAGATCATGGCATCTAGTCCAATCACTTCATGGGAAATAGATGCGGAAACAGTGGAAACAGTGTCAGACTTTATTTTGGGGCTCCAAAATCACTGAAGATGGTGATTGCAGCCATAAAATTAAAAGACGCTTACTCCTTGGAAGGAAAATTATGACCAAACTAGATAGCATATTGAAAAGCAGAGGCATTACTTTGCCAACAAAGGTCTGTCTAGTCAAGGCTATGGTTTTTCCAGTGGTCATGTATAGATGTGAAAGTTGGACTGTGAAGAAAGCTGAGCACTGAAGAATTGATGCTTTTGAACTGTGGTGTTGGAAAAGACTCTTGAGAGCCCCTTGGACTGCAAGGAGATCCAACCAGTCCATTCTAAAGGAGATCAGTCCTGGGTGTTCTTTGGAAGGAGTGATGCTAAAGCTGAAACTCCAGTACTTTGGCTACCTCATGAGAAGGGTTGAGTCATTGGAAAAGACTCTGATGCTGGGAGGAATTGGGCGCAGGACGAGAAGGGGACGACAGAGGATGAGATGGCTGGATGGCATCACCGACTCAATGGATAAGCGTTTGGGTGAATTCCAGGAGTTTGTGATGGACAGGGAGGCCTGGAGTGCTGCAATTCATGAGGTGGCAAAGAGTCAGACATGACTGAGTGACTGAAATGAAGTGATACTGTGTTGATGACTGTAGGTTTGTAGTAGAGCCTGAAGTCAGACAGGTGGATTCCTCCTGTTCCATTCTTCTTTCTCAAGATTACTTTGGCTATTTGAGATTTTTTATATTTCCATAAAAATTGTGAAATTATTTGTTTTAGTTCTGTGAAAAATACCATTAGTAGTTTGATAAGGATTGCATTGAATCTATTGATTGTTTTGGGTAGTATATTTATTTTCACTATATTGATTCATCCAATCCATGAACATGGTATATTTTTCCATCTGTTTGTGTCCTCTTTGATTTCTTTCATCAGTGTTTTATAGCTTTCTGTTTCTCTAGGTAGATATATTTCTAAGTATTTTATTCTTTTTTAGAGGAAGGAAAAAACACTGATTTTATTTCAATTCTGGCATTTACCATCTGTTGTTTCTTTTCTATTGGAGTTGAATTACTTTAAAATGTTGTGTTAGTTTCTACTGTACAACAAAATGAATCAGCTATATATATGGATATTTGTATATTCCCTATTAAGCCTTCCTCTCCTATCCCTCATCTCAATCCTCTAGGTCATCACCGAGCTCTGAGCTGAGCTTCCTGTACTATTAAGCAGATTCCCATTAATTATTTTAAGCATCACAATGAATATAACTCAATACTGCTCTGTCAACTCATCTCACCTTCCCCTTCTCCCTCTATGCCCAGAAGTCCATCCTCTATATCTGGGTCTATATGCCCTGCAAATAGATTCAACAGTAGCATTTTTTCTAGATTCTGTATATCTTTATCATTATATGATATTTGTTTTTCTCTTTCTGACTTCCTGCACTCCGTATGACAGACTCCATGTTCATCCACATCATAACAAATGACCTAATTTCATTTCTTCTTATGACTGAGTAACATTCCAATATATATATGTACCACAACCCCTTTACCCATTCATCTGTTAATGGACATTTAGGTTGCTTCTATGTCCTGTCTATTGTTAATAGTACTGCAATGAACACTGGGTTACCTGTTTCTTTTTTAATAATGTCTCTAAATACTGTTTTGTTTTGTTTTTTTAATGACATGATGTGACGGTTTTATAGTCCATATGCATAAAAAATCTAAATAGATATCTAAAATCTAAGTAGATACCTCAGGCTTACAGGGCTTCCCTCATAGCTCAGTTGGTAAAGAATCTGCCTGCAATGCAGGAAACCCCGGTTTGATTCCTGAGTTGGGAAGATCTGCTGGAGAAGGGATAGGCTACCTGCTCCAGTATTCTTGGGCTTCCCTTGTGGCTCAGCTGGTAGAGAATCTTCCTGCAATATGGGACACCTGGATTAGATCCCTGGGTTGGGAAGATCCCCTGGAGAAAGGAAAGGCTACCCACTTCAGTATTCTGGCCTGGAGAATTCCAGGAACTATACAGTCCATGGAGTCACAATGAGTCAGACACAACTGAGCGACTTTCACTTTCAATCAGGGTCACACTTATGTGACAATAAAAACAAAAATTTGTGGTAGAAATAGCAATGTTAGTGTTAAATATATTCTAAGTGTACAAGGCTGAGTCACTTTGCTACTGTTAACATTGAGGTAGGCAATCAAGTGTTTGAAGTTCAGCTGTAGAAATCTCTAGGCAAAATAAAGTCTTGTGAGGTAGGAGGTAGTTCATTTTTTTTCCCCTCAAGAATGTCTGTTTAGGATGAAGTTGGATTCTAAATAACAACTAGAGAGAGTAGGAAAAGACTGGATAAGGATTTTGTTTTGTTTTGTTTCAGAATTTCATCTAGGATAGAGATGTTCATTACAGTATTCCAGCCCAGGTAAATCAAGAAATCAGGACAAAATAGCTATAAAAGATTGATGGACATATTTTGGGGATGAAATTGGGGAATATATGATAAGTGAGTGAATCAATGTCCAGGACCTTACTCCAGGGCGTCTTATGTGTTCTTGAAACAGCAAAGCTACAAGAGCATTCACAACTGAGGGCAGCTAGAACTCCTTTTCCATCTCTTAGTCTGACTGCAATGCATTCACTATCCAAGCAAGGCTGAGTCTCCAAGTGGAATTTCTTCAGTGAGTGCAACTCCTCATGTATGAGAAACTTATTCAGGAAGATGCTATTCAAAAGTATTTAGTTCCTTATGAATACAACTGTTTGCCAGAAATTCATCACTCAGGAGTCTGTGGTTCACAATTTATTTTATAGAGATTATACACTGGTGGCCTATTGGCCAAATTCAATCTGTGGAACTGCTTTGTTTACATGTTTACAGTGCTTTAAACCATTTTGAAATAATTCCTATTTTTAAAATCAGATAAATATGTGGTGAGAAATTGGTTACAGTTATAGTGTACTCACATTTCTACATGAAAAGAATCAAAGTGATATAAATTGATATTCTCTACTTAAGCATGAGCCCCATCATTCTTCCACCTAATCTGTTTTGCATATTTATATTAATTTATCTACCAGGCAGTTGGGCCTTTGGTTTTTCAACTCCAAGCTTACCAATATTTGTTTCCCATTTCTTTTCTTTATATTCTCTGGTAAACCAGAAATATTTCCTGTGCATTTCCTTGATTCTTCAAATCATAAAGGTTTGTTTATTAGATAAAGAGGGGCTTTCCAAGTGGTGTTAGTGGTACAGAATTCTCCTGCCATGGACAGAGGAGCCTGTGAGCTATGGTTTTAGGATCAAAAGGAGACATGACTGAAGTGACTTGGCATCAGAGAAAGAATCTCCCTCTGGAAAAAACTCACAGTTTACAAGTGCATGGAAAAAAGTGGTATAGCATTATGTCAGTTGCTTAGGTTTGAGTCCCAAGTCCAAAACATGCATTCTTATGACACTAGCAATTTCTGTAACTACACTAAGCCTCAGTTACTTTATCTGGGAAGTGAAGAAATTTAGTGTATAGTGTAATATTATGTCACCTATTTGTATGTATTATATGTGTATATATAAACATTGGTTAGTGGTTGATTTAGTCACTAAGTTGTGTCCTACTCTTGGGACCCCATGGACTGTATCTGTAAAACTCCTCTGTTTATTGGATTTCTTAGGCAAGAGTACTGGAGTGGGTTGCCATCTCCTTCTCCAATGTATACACACACACAGACACACATATACAAGTGTGTGCTAATATATGTATGCTATATATGTATAATTACATATACATATACAATATAGCATGATTATATGTATGTATAATGAAATAAATTCCAGACTTATTTATATAAATGTCCATTAATTATATACTATGTTTATTAAGGGAATCAATTATCTTTAGAAAAATAATTAGTACATTGAGATAAGATGTGATTATCATAAAGCAATAGAGATAATTGGTAATAGGTGGTAAAAAATCCATCTACAATTCAAGAATGCAGGAGATGTGGGTTCAAGCCTTGGGTCAGGAAAACCCCCAGGAGAAGGACATGGCAACTCACTCCAGTATTCTTGCCTGGAGTATCCCATGGGCTGAGGAGTTACAGTCCATAGGGTTGCAAAGAGTTGGACACGACAGCTGCAAATAAGCACTCATGTGGGAAAACTAGTATATGGGAAATTGACCTGATGTTTTTATAAATATTGGTACACAAATAGTACAAACCTAGGTGCATAATATTTTTGTAAAGGAAGCCACTAAATATATTTGTGTTAATAAATTACTCACCTAATGATAACCAGACAGTAAATGTCACAGTCACAACCAGGAATTTTTTTTTTTTTTCTTTTTTTTGGCCTCTAACTACTCTGCTATTTCCACTTCCCTGTGCTACTGTTTCATTTGTATTCATGCTCTAAGTCTGAAAATAAACTCAACTTTACGTTAGTTTCAAGTCATCTGGTAGGAATCTTTTGCAAGAATATTACTATTTCCTTTGTCACCAAAACTGCCAGTAACAACTATTTAACAAACATCCATTATGCATCAGTCAATATGGAAAACTAATTAGAAAACATCATCTAACTAGAACACAAGTTTTCATGGAACTGAAGGGAGGCAGAATGGAGAAAAATCATATAGAATTACAAGAATGTCAAAATACATGAATTAATATCCTTCATTGGTTCTTTCACTTATTTGTAAATTCACATTTCAATCAGGTTCTTACTCATTTTTAAAACTTAAAAATGTTTCGATAAACTTGCTCAGTAAGGTGATGTCTGTGTTTTTTTTTTTTTTTATCTCAGTTTTATTTATTTATTTCTTTTTTACTTTACAATATAGTATTGGTTTTGTCATACATTGACATTAATCCACCATAGGTGTACATGTGTTTCCCATCCTGAACTCCCCTCCCACCTCCCTCCCCATCCCATCCCTGGAGTCATCCAAGTGCACCAGCCCCTAGCACCCTGTATCATGCATCAAACCTGGAGTGGTGATTCATTTCACATATGATAATTTACGCGTTTCAATGCCATTCTCCCATATCATCCCACCCTCACCCTTTCCCACTGAGTCCAAAAGATTGTTCTATACATCTGTGTCTCTCTGGTTTTTAGTATGCTGTATAGATTTGTCAGAGTTTTCCTTCCAAGGAGCAACTGTCTTTTAAATTAGTGGCTACAGTCATCATTCACAGTAGTTTTGGAGCCCAAGAAAATACAATCTGAAATTGTTTCCACAGTTTTGCCTTCTATTTGCAATGTGGTAAAGTAATTGGATACCAAAATATTAACTTTTTTAATGGTGAATTTTAAGCCAGCTTTTTCACTTTTGTCTTTCATCCTCATCGGTTCTTTGCTTTCTGAATTAGAGTGGCATCATCTGTATATCTAAAGTTGTTGATATCTCTCTCAGCAATCTTAATTCCAGCTTGTAACTCATCCAGCACAGTATTTTGCATGATGTACTCTGCATATGTTAAATAAGCAGAGTGACAACATACAGACTTGTTCTACTTTCTCAATTTAGTCCTAACTATTGCTTATTGACTAGCACATGGGTTTATCTGAGACAATTAAGGTGGTGTGATAATCCCATATCTTTAAGAATTTGAAACAACCACTAAAGAGAAAAGAAAAAATATACCAATTTGAATGCAGAGTTCCCAAGAAAAGCAAAGAGATAAATAAGGCTTTCTCAGGGATCAATGCAAAGAAATGGCAGACAACAATAGAATGGGAATCACTAGAGATCTCTTCAAGAAGATTAGAGATACCAAGGGAATATTTTATGCAAATATGGGCACAATAAAGGACAGAAATGGTATGGACCTGATAGAAGAAGAAGATATTAAGAAGAGGTGGCAAGAAAACACAGAAATATACAAAGAAGATCTTCATGACCAGATAACCACTATGATGTGAAGCACGCACCTAGAGCCAGACATCCTGGAATGTGAAGTCAAAAGGGCCTTAGAGAAAGCATCACTCATGGACAAAGGTAGTGGAGGTGATGGAATTACAGTTGGGCTATTTAAAATCCTAAAAGATGATGCTGTGTAAATTTTGCATTCAATAGGCCAGGAAATTTGGAAAACCCAGCAGTGTCCACAGGACTGGAAATGGTCAGTTTTCATTCCAATCCCAAAGACAGGCAATGCCAAAGAATGTTCAAACTACTGTACAATTGCACTCATCTCACACTCTAGTGAATTAATGCTCAAAATTCTCCAAGCCTGGCTTCAACAGTATGTGAACTGTGAACCTTCAGATGTTCAGGCTGGATTGAGAAAAGACAGAGGAACCAGAGATCGAACTGCCAACATTCTTTGGATCATCAATAAAGCAAGAGAGCTTCAGAAAAACATCTACTTCTGCATTATTGACTACACCAAAACTTTTGACTGTGTAGATTACTACAAACTGGAAAATTCTAAAAAAGATGGACTACCGGACTACCTTACCTGACCCCCGAGAAATCTGTATGCAGGTAAAGAAGCAACAGTTCAACCCAGACATAGAACAAAAGACTGGTTACAAATTGGGAAAGGAGTATGGCAAGGATGTATATCATCACCCTGCTTATTTAACTTACATGCAGAATACACCCTGTGAAATGCTGGGCTGGATGAAGTACAAGCTGGAATCAAGATTGCCAGGAGAAATATCAATAACCTCACTTACGCAGATGACAACACCCTTAAGGCAGAAAGCAAAGAAGAACTAAAGAGCCTCTTGATGAAAGTTCAAGAGGAGAGTGAAAACACTGGTTTAATACTCAACACTCAAAAAACGAAAATCATGGCATCTTGTCCCATCACGTTATGGTAAATAGGTGGAAACAGCAACAGACTTTATTTCCTAGGGCTCCAAAATCACTGTAGATGGTGACTGCAGTCAAGAAATTAAAAGATACTTGCTTCATGGAAGGAACGCTATGACCAACCTAGACAGCATATAAAAAAGCTGAGAGATTATTTTTCTGACAAAGATCCAAAGAGTCAAAGATACTGTTTTTCCAGTAGTCATATATGGAGGTTAGAGTTGAACCATAAAGAAAGCTGAGTACCAAAAGACATATGCTTTTGAACCAAACTGTGGTGTTGGAGATGACTCTTGAGAGTTCCTTGGACTGCAAGGAGATCAAACCAGTCAATCCTAAAGGAAATCAGTCCTGAATATTCATTGGAGGGGATAATGCTGAAGCTGAAATACTTTGACTACCTGACCATACTTTTAACCAACTGGTTCATTGGAAAAGGCCCTGATGCTGAGAAAATTGAAGGCAGGGGGAGTAGGGGATGACAGAGGATGAGATGGTTGGATGGCATCACTGACTTGATAGACATGATTTTGAGTTAGCTCTAGGTATTGGTGATTGTCAGAGAAGCCTGGTGTGCTGCAGTCCATGGGGGTTGCAAAGAGTCATACACAACTGAGCAACTGAACTGAAATTTATCAGAACAAGTTTTCACAGTTTGCTGTAACCCCACAACATTGTCAAAGCTTTAGTGTAGACAATGAAGCAGAACAGAACTGAACTGAACTCTGCATATAAATTAAGTAAGAAGGGTGGAAATATACAGCTTTGACATACTCTTTTCCCAATTTGGTACCAGTCCATAGTTCCATGTCTGGTCCTAACTGTTGATTCTTGACTGGCACATGTGTTTTTCATTAAGCAGGGAAGTTAGTCTGGTAGTTCACATATCTTTAAAAATTTTCCAGTTTGTTGTGATCCACACAGTCAAAGACTTTAAAGTAGTCAGTGAAGCAGAAGTGTTTGTTTTTTCTGGGTATAATGGTCATCTGAATTAATTTCTCCCTTTTGCATCCATTTCAGTTCTCTGATTCCTAACATGCCAATGCTCACTCATGCCATCTCTGTTTGACCACATCCATTTTATCTTAATTCATGGACCTAACATTCCAGGTTCCTATGAAATATTGTTCTTTACTGCATTGGACTTTACTTCACCACCAAACATATCTACAACTGTGCGTCATTTCCACTTTGTTCAAGCCACATCATTTTTTCTGGATCCATTTCCCCCTGCTCTTCCCCGGTAGCATGCTGGACACCTTCCAACCTGAGAAAGGATCCTCATTTTTTTCTTGTTATATCTTTTTGTCTTTTCATACTGTCCATGCTCTTCTCCAGGCAAGAATACTTTAGTGGATTGTCAATTCATTCTGCAGTGGACCATGTTTTGTCTGAAAGTTTTACTATACCAGTGATTTTTGGGTGGCCCTGCCTAGCATGGCTCATAGATAGCTTTCTTGAGTTACACAAGCCCTTTTACTCCAACAAAGTTTTGATCCATGAAGTTTACTATAAGTATATACACAGCAATATACATATATATAGGTATGTATATATATATATATTATATATATATAAAGCAATCACTTTGCTGTACATTAGAAACTTGTTTAGGATTGTCACTAACTATATACTTCAATTTAAAAAGTTGTACAGAATATATGAATATCTTATGATTGAAAAATACATACAAATATGCAAAAGCAATTAAACACACACTTAACAAAATATGCTATACAAATAATAGCACAGGTAAACATACTCAACATCACTAGTTATCAAGGAAAGGCAACGTAAAATGTGGAGAAATTAGAACTCATGTATTGCTGGTGCAAATACAAATGGCACATTCAGTTTCAAAAATCAAATTTGGAAGTACTTTGTGAAATTTCTCACACATTGTTTTTTTTCTTAAGACCAAAGCAAATGCCACTCAACCAAAATTAAATTACATATTCCCACAAAATTTTGGATGTTCATTGTAGTATTACTTATTACTGTGGTAAGTTGGTGAAAAAATATACATATTTTTTCAACTACTGAACAGATAAGCAAGTTGCCATTTATTTCTACAATTAATTGCTGCTCAGTAATAAAAAATAATATATTTGTGCAGATAATGATGTGGATAATCTCGAAAACATTATGCCACCTTAAAGAAAAATACAAAAAAACTCTAGTGCATCAAGTTAGAATTCTCAGTCACTCAGTCATGTCCAACTCTGTGTGACCCCATGGACTGCAGAACACTAGGCTTCCTTGTCCATCACCAACTCTCAGAGCTTGCTCAAATTCATGTAAACCAAGTTGTGATGCCATCCAACCATCTCATCCTCTGTCATCCCCTTCTCCTGCATTCAATCTTTCCCAGAGTCAGGGTCTTTTCCAGTGAGTCAGTTCTTCACATCATGTGGCCAAGGTATTGGAGTTTCAGCTTCAGTATCAGCCTTTCCAATGAATACCCATGACCAGTTTCCTCTAGGATTGACTGGTTTGACCTCCTTGCAGTCCAAGGGACTCTCAAGAGTCTTCTGCAGCACCACAGTTCAAAAGCATCAATTCTTCTGTTTTGCAGGTATGTGATATCAAGGTGTTTCTCATTATATACTCTGCATATAAGTTAAATAAGCAGGGTGACAATATACAGCCTTGAAGTACTCCTTTCCCAATTTGGAACCAGTCTTTTGTTTCATGTCCAGTTCTAACTGTTGCTTCTTGAGCCGCATACAAATGTCTCAGGAGGCAGGTCAGGTGGTCTGGTATTTCCATCTCTTTAAAAATTTTCCCCAGTGTGTTGTGATCCACACAGTCAAAGGATTTGGTATAGTCAATATAGCAGAAGTAGATGTTCTTTCTGGAACTCCCTTTCTTTTTTGATGATCCAATGAATGTTGGCAATTTGATCTCTGGTTCCTCTGTTTTTTCTCAATCCAGCCCGAACAACTGGAGGTTAACAGTTCATATACTGTTGAAGCCTGGTTTGAAGAATTTTGAGCATTACTCTGCTAGTGTCTGAGATGAGCACAATAGTATGGTAGTGTGAGCATTCTTTGGCATTGCCTGTCTTTGGAATTGGAATGAAAACTGATCTTTTCTAGTCTTGTGGCCACTGTGGAGTTTTCCAAATTTTCTGGCATATTGAGTGCAGCACTTACACAGTATCATCTTTTATGATTTGAAATAGCTCAACTGAAATTTCATCACCTCCAGTAGCTTTGTTCATAGTGATGCTGTCTAAGGCCCTCTTGACTTCATATTCCAGGATGTCTGGCTCCAGGTGAGTGATCACATCATTATGGTTATCTGGGTCATGAAGATCTTTTTTGTATAATTCTTCTGTGGATTCTTGCCACCTCTTCTTAATAATCTGCTTCTGTTATGTCCATAGGGTTTATGCCCTTTATTGTGCCTATATTTGCATGAAATGTTCCCTTGGTATTTCTAAGTTTTTTGAAGAGGTCGCTAGTCTTTCCCATTCTATTATTCGATTTTTTTTTTTTTTTAGTTTTTAGCAAGGTATTTCATGTCTATTAGCAAACTATTAATCAGATAAGAGAAACACCTCAGTGCTGAGGGAATTTCACCAGGCACCTTTCCCATAGTATGCATTTTTGAGATAGGATGTCTTGAGGTATGTCATCCCAGTTCATAAAACAATTGACATGAATTGTTTGTTGAATCATTTTCAGCCCACGGTTTGAGAGAAAAAAAAAGGGGGGGGGGAGTTAAGCAGAACCTGTTTCAATAGAAAAGGGAGGATTAAAGAAAAAAAAAAAAAAAAGCCATGCCACTTACAGTTTATTTCCCCTTGCAGCTTGGGGATCTCTGGCCTTCCTACCTGTTACCTCCTCAAGACTCTCCATTATAACTCATTTACCAGAATCAAGAATGATACCCTAAATTCTAAGGAGATGATGGAAACATCATCTAGGTTTTTCATTTTCTACAGCAGGAAACAGGGAAGATGACTGTTAGATCACAAGAATCTGTGATATATTGCTTTTCCATGATTTTTCTACCAAGAAAATAACAGAAAAATGTAAAATGTTCAAGTATCCAAACTCTCCTTAACTCAATGGCATTAAGTAGATAATCTGGTAACATGTGATACCTCAGGAAATAAAATATATAAAAATTTTCTTTGAATAAAATTCTTAAAGATACACTCTGGCCAACTGAAAAGTAAAGCATGATGGCTAGCAACAATTGTAACTGACCTTACTATGTGCCAGCCCTGTTCACAGCAACATGAGTTAATTCTCGCCATACTCTTATGAGGGAGATACTATAATGAACAGATGAGAAAACACACACAAACACAAATATTTTTTTTCAAAGTCTCATGGCTGTTAATGGCAAATATGCAAATCTAGTAATTCCAGCTCTACAATTTTAATTTTCATCATAAAATTGCAATTTTACTTAAAATTTATGGTGCATATGGAGTTATAAGGAGGAAATTGCAACCCACTCCAGTATTCTTGCCTGGAGAATCCCAGGGACAGAGGACCCTGGCAGGCTACAGTCCTTGGGTTCACAAAGAGTCAGACATGACTCAGCGACTAAACCACAACTGCCACCGCCATGGGGGTATAAAATGAAAACTTCTAGAAGATGTTTTAACATATTCAGTTTAAACCTCAAAGGTGAGGTCTAGATTGGAGATACTGATTTCAAAGTATGGAAATCAAAATAAGTTTTCAAAACATAGACTTAAAAATGGGGAAGAGGTAGCTGGTGGCAAGAATTTGGAAGGAATATAAGAGGCCAGGAGGAGGGCACTAGAAGCATGGTATTGGCGATCACAGAAAACCAAGGGATGATCTGAGCAAATGCATAGTCAAAAGCTAGATAGTCCCATAAGAGTGAAAAAAAAAAATCATATCTGATGGCTTGACAAGTTCAGAGGCCCAAAGGATGCTTGTGGTAACCTAAAAAAGTAAGTGTGAAAAACAAGGAGAAAAAAGGCATGGGACAAGAACTAATACTAGCAATTTCATCACCTCACATTCATGTAAGTCTTAAAGTGATTTAAAATTTCTGATTTTCTTTCTTTCTTTCTTTCTTTTTTTTTTCTCATCTAAATGAGTTTGAAATGTGATGTAAAAGCTCGTGTTGTTTTATTTATCCTAAGAACTTGTATCTGCTCCTCATATGGCAGGAGTCTGATATTTGTAGGAAGAAATGATTGGGAACATTATCTCTACTGCCAAAATAGTGGCTAAATATAAACAGTTACAGAAATTGGGAAAGGATGCCATTCAATACAACTCTGATGAAAAAAATCATGGAAATTGTCAAAGTTGTTATTGCTGCTTCTGTTTTAAATAAATCTAATTTTGAAAAAAGGTCAAATGAAGCAACCGACAAACAACTAATCTCAAAAATATACAAGCAACTCCTACAGCTCAACTCCAGAAAAATAAAACCCAATCAAAAAATGGGCCAAAGAACTAAATAGACATTTCTCCAAAAAGACATACAGATGGCTAACAAACACATGAAAAGATGCTCAACATCACTCATTGTCAGAGAAATGCAAATCAAAACCACCATGTACCATTTCACACCAGTCAGAAATCCAAAAGTCTACAAATAATAAATGCTGGAGAGGGTGTGGAGAAAAGGGAACCCTCTTACATGTTGGTGGGAATGCAAACTAGTACAGCCACTATGGAGAACAGTGTGGAGATTCCTTAAAAACTGGAAATAGAACTGCCTTATGATCCAGCAACCCCACTGCTGGGCATACACAATGAGGAAACCAGAAGGGAAAGAGACACGTGTACCCCAATGTTCATCGCAGCACTGTTTATAATAGCCAAGACATGGAAGCAACCTAGATGTCCATCAGCAGATGAATGGATAAGAAAGCTGTAACATATCAATGGAGTATTACTCAGCCATTAAAAAGAATACATTTGAGTCAGTTCTAATGAGGTGGATGAAACTGGAGCCTATTATACAGAGTGAAGTAAGCCAGAAGGAAAAACATAAATACAGTATACTAACGCATATATATGGAATTTAGAAAGATGGTAACAATAACCGGTGTATAGAGACACAAAAGAGACACTGATGTATAGAACAGTCTTATGGACTCTGTGGGAGAGGGAGAGGGTGGGAAGATTTGGGAGAATGGCAATGAAACATGTAAAATATCATGTAGGAAACGAGTTGCCAGTCCAGGTTCGATGCATGATGCTGGATGCTTGGGGCTGGTGCACTGGGACGGCCCAGAGGGATGGTATGGGGGGAGGGAGGAGGGAGGAGGGTTCGGGATGGGGAACACATGTATACCTGTGGCGGATTCATTTTGATATTTGGCAAAACTAATACAATTATGTAAAGTTTAAAAATAAAATAAAATTAGAGAAAAAAAAAAAAAAGAAAAAAGGTCAGAATCATCCTTTTGGTTCACTTAACAATGTAACATGATCATTTTCCCATATCAATCCATGTAATGTTCTTTCTTCTTGATGGAATCAGCATTCTTAATTTTTCAAAAAATCCTGTTGGAAAGCCTCTTTCATATTCTGATTTAAGCACTAAGAACTATAAGAGTCATTCAATTCTTAACAGGCTTGCATTTGGAACATTTTAGATGCTCTCTGGACTTCTCTGTTGTGTTTTATTAACATTGTCTCCTAGCATTATATTAAAATGGATATTATTTTCTCTTTATGTCAATTACATTGACTGACAGTCTGCAATGAGTTTCCAAGTAAGACCTCGGGGAGGCCTAGGTTTCCTACTCTACTATATTTCAACATAATGATAATTTGTCACTAAAAAGTCACTTTTAAAAATTCTCTGCTGATGAAGACAATTTGCCTTTAACCTCAAATATAAATTGCCAAATATAATAAGGCTTTAGATTATGCAACCATCTCACAGCTTGAACTTTTAAAGAGGTTCTCCCCACCCCCCAACCCCCACAAAGTAATAATCTTGAATTCTCTGTGGGACAAAGTTAAGATTTATGTATTAATTGAATCATGGTTATTTGTTCTCTCTACATAAATCCAAGTAAGTTTTTAAAGAATAAATAATAAATTATTATTGCTTTGCACCAAAAATACAGACTTTGAGCTTAGATTTGGGTTTCTGAACATAGAATTAAGCACAGATAATTTACCTGTACAGATCTATTACTATTTACATTGGGGGGGTGAGTGAAATAGATCAGTACACCAAGTATTTACTTTGAAAATAATCTGAGAGTTAAACTGCACATCTGTCCCCTGATAGCATTGAATTTTCCAAGTAGATATTAACTTAGCCATTTTCTCTTGCTCTTAGAACCTACTCCTGCATGGCCAACCATGTAAATATCACTTTGCAGAATTTGTATATATTTCCCTTTTATGTTATACATAGAAACACACACACACACAGGATTTTGTTCTTCAGCCCTACACTATGGACCTTGTTTATTGAATATAACCATCATTGTGGGTGAGAATCCTCACATCTTAGCCTCAAAGGAGGAAAGGATGTCAGGAAAGAAAAGTTTATAGAGAAATAAATGCAAAGGAGGTATATTTTTAAATATTTTACTTTGGAAATATGTAGTACCCTTCACAGTCCAAAAAAAAAAAAAAAAAGGTTGCTTAGTCAATACCATTTCCCTGCATTTTAGTTTGTCTAATTGTATAGAACACAACTCTGAGGCCAGAACACAGAGTTCAAGCTTTATAATCTATGAATTTAGGCAAATTACTATAATTGACCTATGACTCAGTTTCCTCATCTGAAAGAAAGAGGATCATGTAGTAATCCCATAGTTCTTTTTATGAGGAATAGTAAACAACTAGAATATTATATGCAAAGTACTTAGAACAGTCCTGACCTATATTAAACACTTATTTAATCCTTGCAAACAGTATATAATAATTGTTTTATCAGCTAAAACTTTCAGAAAAACTTTATTTTTAATTTTTAATAAATATTACTTCAAACTTATTTTGACATTTTTTGGCAAAATAAGGCATGCCTTCTAATTCTGTAATAATTACAAAGAGCTGGAGTTACACATGATGGGAGAAATATCAATAATCTCAGATATGCAGATGGTACCATCCTTATGGCAGAAAATGAAGAGAAACTAAAGAGCCTCTTGATGAAAGTAAAATAAGAAAGTGAAAAAGCTGGCTAAAAACTTAACGTTCAAAAAACCAAGATCATGACATCCCATCACTTCATGGCAAATAGATGAGGAAACAATGGAAATAGTGACAGATTAAATTTTCCTGGGCTCCAAAATCACTGCACATGGTAACTGCAGCAATGAAATTAAAAGACATTTGCTCCTTGGAAGAAAAGTTATGACCAACCTAGACAGCATAGTAAAAAGCAGAGACATCGCTTATCCAACAAAGGTCTGTCTAGTCAAAGCAGTGGTTTACCCAGTAATCATGTATGGATGTGAGAATTGGACTGTGAAGAAAGCTGAACACTGAAGAATTGATGCTTTTGAACTGTGGTGTTGGAGAAAACTCTTGAGAATCCCTTGGACTGCAAGGAGATCAAACAAGTCAATCCTGAAGGACATCAGTCCTGAATATTCATTGGAAGAACTGATACTGAAGCTGAAACTCCAATACTTTGCCTTCTGATATGAAGAACTGACTTGTTCTTCAGGAAAAGATCCTGATACTGGGAAAGATTGAAGGCAGAAGGGGACGACAGAGAATAAGATGGTTGGATGGGATCACCAACTCAATGGACATGAGTTTGAGTAGGCTCCTATAGCTGATGGACAAGGAAGCCTGGAGTGCTACAGCCCATGAGGTTGTAAAGAGCGACTGAGTGACTAAACTGAACTGAACTGAATGACCTCTATTACCATGATGGTGTGGTCTCGCACCTAGAGCCAGACATCCTGAAATGTGGAGATCAAGTTAGCCTGAAGAAGCTTTACTTCAAACAAAGCTAATGGAGGGGATGAAATTCCAGATGAGCTATGTCAAAACCTAGAAAGCATTGTTTTAAAGTGCTGCACTCAATAGTTTGTGTTACTCAGCTTTGGCCACAGGACTGGAAAAGACCAGTTTTCATTCCAATTCTAAAGAAGGGTGATGCCAATGAATGTTGAAACTACCTTACAATTGTCCTCATTTCACATACTAACAATGCTATGCTCCACATGCTTTAAGCTAGTTTTCATGAATACATGAAGTAGAAACTCAAGATGTGCAAACTGGATTTCAAAGAGGCAGAGGAACCAAAGATCAAATTGTCAACATTTGTTGGATCATAGGGAAAGCAATGGAGTTCCAGAAAAACATCTACTTCTGCTTCATTGACTATGCTAAAGCCTTTGACTGTGGATCACAACCAAACCTGTAGGAAATTCTTAAAGAGATGGGAGTACCAGACCACCTTGCTTGTCTCCTAAGAGACGTGTATGGGAATCAAGAAGTAACAGTCTGAACCAGACATGGAACAACTGACTGGTTCAAATTTGGTAAAGGAGTATGACAAGGCTGTAAAATATATTGTAATTGTGCTTATTTAACTTATATGCAGAGTACCTCATTTAAAATACTGACTTGAATGAATCATGAGTTGTAATCAAGATTACTGGGCAAAATATCAAAAACCGCATATATGCAGATGATACTATTCTAACGGCAGAAAGTGATGGAGAACAAAACAGCTTCTTGATGAAGGTGAAAGAAGAAATTGAAAACGTTGCCTTGAAACTCAACATTAAAACATGATGATGCGGGATTCAGTCCCTTCACTTCATAGCAAATAGAAACTGAAAAATGGAAACAGTGACAGATTTTATTTCCTCAGGCTCCAAAATCACAGTGGATAGTGACGGCAGCCATGAAATTAAAAGACGCTTGCTCCTTGGAAAAAAACTCTGACAAACCTAGACAGTGAGTTAAAAATCAGAGACATCACTTTGCTGACAAACGTCTGTACAGTCAAAGGTATGGTATTTCCAGTAGTATGTATGGGTGTGAGAATTGGGCCATAGAGAAGGCTGGAAGCTGAAGAACTAATGCTTTTTTTTTTATTGCGGTGATGGAGAAGACTCTTGAGAGTCCCTTAAACTATAAGAAGTTCAAACCAGTCAATCCTGAATATTCATTGGAAGGACTGATGTTGAAACTGAAGTTCCAGTACTTTGGCCACCTGATGCAAAGGGCCAACAGTAAGTTGGGAAAGATTCTGATGCTGGGAAAGATTGAAGGCAAGAGAAGCAGGTGACAGAAGATGAGATGATTGGTTGGCATCACAGACTCAAAAGAGGAGTTTGAATAAACTCCAGAAGATAGTGGAGAACCTTGTGTGTTAGTCCATGGGGCCTCAAAAAGTTGAAAGACTTAGTGACTGAACAACAGCAACTAAAACAGTCTCCTGCCCTACAATTGAAAGTAGTTTCTCACAGTTGTTGATTTTACAAAACATTCATGTTCACAGCAATGCCTATATGAAGAAGTTAATCTGAATTTCCTTCTCTTAAGTAATCTGGGACAAAATATATATCTGTAATAATCTATTTTAATATATTATGATTTTTGTATCTACTTTCATATTATACTATCAAATCTTACATGCAAGCAAGTTTTATATTTGTGAACAGGTATGCTTTTCAATGGAGAAGGAAATGGCACCCCACTCCAGTAATCTTGCCTGGAAAATCCCATGGACAGAGGAGCCTGGTGGGCTGCAGTCCATGGGGTCACTACTAGTCAGAGAGTCGGACACGACTAAACGACTTCACTTTCACTTTTCACTTTCATGCACTGGAGAAGTAAATGGCAACCCACTCTAGTGTTCTTGCCTGGAGAATCCCAGGGAAAGGGGAGCCTGGTGGGCTGCTGTCTATGGGGTCGCACAGAGTCAGTCATGACTGAAGTGACTTAGCATGCTTTTCAATTTCCAGTTACTGTCTGAAAGGACTTAAAATCCCATGTTTTATTATAATCATTATAGCTGGAAGATGTTTTTGCAAACACATCCTTCATGTACAAGTGCTGAATTAATTTTGATTTATAATTATGCATTCAGATCATCTTGACCAAGGGATGTGTCCAGGAGTCACAACTAGTCACTATAATGACGTATAATAAGAACATAAACCCAGTTACAAAAATGGAAGAGAGTCTCATCAGTAGAAGAGAATCCAGCAGGCATTTCATTCCATGTGTGCTAATCCAAATAGAAATTTGGTATCTTGGAAAATACATATGCATTATAGATAATGAGTGGTCAAAGTCTTGGAAGGGTAATAATATTGGAAATGGAATATATATATTTATATTTATATTTATATGTATAAGATGTAGAAAAATAGTCCCAGAAAAATCTCTCAAGGCATTATGAACTGAGATTTAGCCTCTGGAATGAGGGTGATGGGAGATTGCCAAAGGGATTTCAAACATCTTAGCATGTATGAAATATTTGTAATCCAAAGCAAGTAAGATAGCATAAATAACATTGAGATCCACGTTTAGGAGTGGAATTTAAGTATCCAGTCTGATTAAACCTGTGCAAAGGATTGATTTAATAGCATGTAGTATTTTTTCTCTTATTTTATATGAATGCATATAACAGAGAAAAAATGGCACACATGTGTGAAGTGAAATAAGTTACCCAAAGTGAATATGTGTGCCTTAGTGCTCAGTCACTTCGTTGTGCCTGACTCTTTGCAGCCCTATGGACTGTAGCCCACCAGGATCTTCTGACCATGAGATTCTCTAGGAAGAACACTGGAGTGGGTTGCCATGCTCTCCTCCAGGGTATCTTCCTGACCCAGGATTGGACTCACATCTCCTCTATCTCCTGCATTGAAGGTGGATTCTTTACCCAGTAAGTTACCTGGGAAGCCCACCAAAAGCAAATACTTCATGCTAATCTCCATACAAGTTAAGAGATAGAAATTTCCAGCACCCAATAAACTTCCCTTCTGCCTCTCACGGTTCACTACTCACTACCAATATTTTTATTTCTAATCGTAATTATACCTGCTCATACAGATAGGCCTAGGGAGGTCAGCAAAAGCAGAGAGACTGGGGATCCCTCTACTCCTGGGCTTGCTCCAACATCAAATCCAACATCTCCTGGACCTCCTTCCTGGAGACTCCAGTGGGGACCTTGCCTTGGCCCCTGGGCTACAAATTGACTGACACCTGACAACCAGTGAAGGTTAACATGCTCAATGAAGACAGCAGTGGGACAATCAGGGTGCAGGGCATGTCATCTAGCTACATGGAGCAGCTGAAGTGCATGCTCCTTCTAGTCAGGGCCTGACAAAACGTGGTCCACTGGAGAAGGGACTGGCAAACCACCTCAGTATACCTGCCTTGAGAACCCCATGAGCAGAATGAAAAGGCAAAAAGCTATTACACTGAAAGTTGAATTCCCCAGATCAGTAGGTGTCCAATATGCTACTAGGAAAGAGAAGAGAAATGGCTTCAAAAAGAATGAAGAGGCTGAACCAAAGTGGACATGACACCCAGTTGTGGATGTGCCAGGTGGTGAAAATAAATTCTGATGCTGTAAAGAACAATATTGCATAGATATGTGGAATATAAGGTCCAAGAATCAAGGTAAATTGGATGGGGTCAAGCAGACAACAAGAGTAAATATTGACATTTTAGGAATCAGTTAACTAAAATAGATGGAAATGGGTGACTTTAATTTTGATGACCATTATATTTACTACTGTGGGTAAGAATCCCTTAAAAGAACTGGAGTAACCCTCATGTGAATTATAGTTTGAAATACAATACTTGGATGCAATCTCAAAAGTGAAAGAATGATCTCAGTTCTTTTACAAGGCAAACCATTCAACATCACAGTATTGAGAAGAGAAAGGCAAAGGAGAAAAGGAAAGATACACACATCTGAATGCAAAGTTTCAAAGAATAGCAAGGAGAGATAAGATAAGAAAACCTTCCTAAGTGATCAATGCAAAGAAATAGAGAACAACAATCGAATGGGAAAGACTAGCGATATCTTTAAGAAAATTAGAGGTACCAAGGCAATATTTCATGCAAAGATGGGTAAAATAAAGAACAGAAATGGTATGGACCTAACAGAAGTGGAAAAAATGAAGAAGAGGTGGCAAGAATACACAGAAGAACTAAAGAAAAAAGATCTTAATGACCAGGTAACCACAATGGTGTGATCACTCTCCTAGAGTCAGACTTCCTGGAGTGCAAAGTCAAGTGGGTCTTAGAAAGCATCCCTACAAAGCATGGAGGTG
Source organism: Bos mutus (assembly GCF_027580195.1). NCBI lineage: Eukaryota > Metazoa > Chordata > Mammalia > Artiodactyla > Bovidae > Bos > Bos mutus. The sequence goes on along the minus strand of NC_091635.1, from coordinate 58,873,340 downwards.
ATGGGATTCCAAAGCCTAAAAAACGATGCTGTGAAAGGGTTGCACTCAGTATGCCAGAAAATTTGGAAAACTCTGCAGTGGCCAGAGGACTGGAAAAGGTCAGTTTTCATTCCAATTCCAAAGAAGGGCAATGCCAAAGAATGTCCAAACTACTCTACAGTTGTACTCATCTCACACACTACCAAAATTATGCTCAAAATCCTTCAAGCTAGGGTTCAACAATACTGAACTGAGAACTTCCAGATGTACTAGCTGGATTTAGAAAGGTAGAGGAACCAGAGATCAAATTGTCAACATCTGATGGATAATAGAAAAAGCAAGGGAATTAAAAAAAATATATATATATATATATTATTTCTGCTTTTTTGGCTACATTAAAGCCTTTGACTGGATCACAACAAACCATGGAAAATTCTTAAAGAGACAGGGATACCAGACCACCTGATCTGCCTCCTGAGAAATCTATGTGTAGGTCAAGAAGAGTTAGAATTGGGCATGGAACAAGAACTGGTTCAAAATTGAGGAAGGAGTATCAAGGATGTATATCGTCCCCTATTTCTTTAACCTATATGAAGAGTGCAGCATGTGAAATGCCAGGGTGGATGACTCACAAACTGGAATCAAGATTTCAGGGAAGCATATCAATAATCTCAGATATGCAGATGATGTCACTTTAATGGCATAAATTGAAGATGAGCTAAAGAACCTCTTGATGATTGTGAAAGAGGAGAATGAATAACCTGACTTAAAACTCAACATTCAAAAAATGAAGATAATGGCATCCAGTCCCATCACTTCATGGCAATTAAATGGTCAAAAAGTGAAAACAGTGACAGATTTCATTTTCTTGGGCTCAAAACCACTGCAGATGGTGACTGCAGCCAAGAAATTAAAAGACCAACTTCTTCACTAGCCTCTTTCACTTTCATCAAGAAGCTTTTTAGTTCTCCACTTTCTGCCATAAGGGAGGAGTCATCTGCATATCTGAGGTTACTGATATTTCTCCTGGCAATCTTGATTCCAGCTTGTGCTTCCTTCAGCCCAGTGTTTCTCATGATGTACTCTGCATATAAGTTAAATAAGCAAGATGACAATATACAGCCTTGACATACTCCTTTTCCAATTTGGAACCAGTCTGTCATTCCATCTCCAGTTCTAACTTGCTTCCTGACCTGCATACAGGTTTCTTTTTTCTTTCTTTTTTTTTTTTTTTAACTTTACAATATTGTATTGGTTTTACCATATATGCATACAGGTTTCTCAAGAGGCAGGTCACGTCATCTGGTATTCCCATCTCTTTAAGAATTTTCCACAGTTTATTGTGATCCACACAGTCAAAGGCTTTGGCATAGTCAATAAAGCAGAGTAGATATTTTTCTGGAATTTTCTTTTATTTTTGATGATGAAATGGATGTTGGCAATTTTGATAAGTCAATAATATTCCAAAAATATATTAATTTCCTTTCTTGGAAGTAATGCATGTATGAAAGTGAAAGTGAAAATGCTGGTCATTCAGTCGTGTCTGACTCTTTGTGACCCATGGACTGTAGCACACCAGGCTCCTTTGTCCATGGAATTCTCCAGGCAAGAATCCTGGAGTGAGTTGCCATTTCCTTGTGGTAATTTTGTGTTGTCAGACTTTTCTCTTTTTTTTTTATGAGAAATTCTGATGTCTGTAGTGTTATTCTACAATGATACATATTCTGATGTATAATTGTTATTATAATGAACATTTATCCAATAATTAATGAAATTGAATAACTTCCTATAGTTTTGTGAGACATTTGGATTTCATTTTGGTTTTCATAAAGCTTGCTCATATCACTTACCCACTTTCCTGTTGTGCTGCCTGTTTTTTCTTTATTGATTAGCATAAGCTTTATACGTAAGGAATGCACATGAAAACTTCGTTCTTTATGTATCTGTGAAAACACATATCTTGTCAATTTATGGCTTGCCTTTGTGCTCTCTAGTAGTGTAGATTTGCTGTTGTTCAGTCGCTGTCATGTCTGACTCTTTGAAACACCATGGACTGCAGCACGCCACACTTCCCTGCCCATCACCAACTCTCAGAGCTTGCTCAGACTCATGTCCATTGAGTCAGTGATACCATACAATCATCTTATCCTCTGTCATCCCCTGCTCCTCCTGCCTTTAATCCTTCCCAGCATCAGGGTCTTTTCTAATGAGTCAACTCTTCATGTGGTCAAAGTATTGGAGCTTCAGCTTTAGCATCAGTCCTTCCCATGAATATTCAGGATTGATTTCCTTTAGGTTTGACTGGTATGATCTCTTAGTTCAATTTTTCAAGTTTTTCTTACAGTGAGTAAGGAAAATGTTGTATTCTCCAAATTTAAGGAAGAAAGTAGGAAAAGCACTATTGTTTTACTTTATGTTCAAGCCCTAAACAAGTAAATATAGTGCCTGATTAACCCGCACTGACTTGATGGACATAAAGTTCAGCAAACTCTGGGTGTTGGTGATGGACAGGGAAGGCTGGCATGCTGTAGTCCATAGGGTTCCAAAGAGTCAGACATGACTGAGTGACTGATCTGAACTGAACCATCACCAATCAATAGTCAACAATTTTGCTTCAATATGGTTACTTCTGAATGATACAGTCCCAAAAAAGCCTTACTTCCTCTGCTCTGTTACTTTTGTTTGTAAATTCAGCCAGTGTTTGAATGTCCTTCTTCCTTAAAATGTCTATGCATCTGTATGAAAGAACCTGACCACTTTCACCATACTAAGATTGTGAAGAACTGCAAATCTCCAACAGGCCAGTAAAAGAGATTTTGCTAATATTGGGAACTGTAAAGAGCTCTTTACCTTGGAAAAACTGCATTTTAACCTCTTTACTGTGTATAATTCAAGCTCAAATACTATGCTTCTTTTTTAAACTTATAATTTTAAATTTCAGTTTCTCCTTTCTAAATTAGTGTTTTGAATATTTGTGTGTGCTTGCGTCATTTGTGATTATTTTTTGTAACAGGTGTATTAAGGTATAATTGGCATATAATATATTACAAATAATTAAAATGTATAATTTTACAGCAATCGGCACATGTCTATACCCTCGAAACCAACACCATAATCAATATAATAAACACATGCAACTGACCTAAAAGATCCCTGTATCACTTTGTAATTCTTTTCTTCATCCTCTTCTTGCCATGCTTTTCTCCTTCTATGGTCATCATTTGTACAGCTGTTTGTCATAATAAGTTAGTTTGCATATTCTTGCCCTTATACTAATAAACAATACATCATGCACTTGATCATGCACTGTCTCTCAGCAAAATATTTCAAGATTTATCTATGATGTAGTACCTACCAATGCTTCTTATTTTAAAATAGTATTTTTATCCATTTGTATATACCAGAGCTTGTTTTTCCATTCACTTGTTAATGCACATTTTGATTGTTACAGTTTTTTGCTAACTTAAAACTGCTCTAAATATTTCTGGAATACACATTTATCTTGGATAAATACCAAAGAGTGGAATGGCTCTGTCATGTGGTAAGTTTATGTCTAATTTCTTAAGAAATAGTCAAAGCATTTTTCAAAGTGTCTGTACCATTTTACAGTTCTACCATCAGAGTATAAACTTAGTCATTATGCTTATACTCCCAGTCTTTGTATCATCACCCTTTGAAATTTTAGCCTTTCTAATTGATGTATATCTCATTTTGATGTTAGTCTGCATTTTTTTAATGAATGATGATGTCAAACATCTACTTGTGTGCTTATTTGCAACCTGTGCATTTCTTTGGTGAAGGGTGGTTTTATTTTTAATTAATTTATTTTTTTTTTACCTATCAGTATTTGCTTATTTTGCTTATTTGACTTCTTATAACTGAGTGTGAGAATTCTATAAGTATTCTGATACAAATCCTTTGTCAGATTTGTAACTATATTTATTTATTTATCACTACCAGTTCACATTACAAATTTGTGTTTTGTTTTGTCTCTCTCTCTCTCTTTTGATCTCTTTCTGACAATTCCTTCCTGAGATAAATATTGTTTCCTTTGATGTTGTTAATTTTGTTGACAATAAAGAAGAGTAAGTTTACTGCATTTCCTATGAAAGTTTGGTGCTGCAAGCCATGTGTTATGCTGGGATTTGTGACCTCTGGAGGAGCGGATTTTGATCCAGGAGCAGAGACAAGCCTTGACTACATGGAGCTCTTTGTATAGCAAAGTTTTATTAAAGTATGATAGAGATAGGGAGAGCTTCTGACATAGCAACAGAAGGAGATAGAAACAGTGCTCCTTTGATAGATTTTAGCCAGGCATTTTACATCTTCTGGCGAGCTTCTAATCAGATAAAAGAAACACCTCAAGTCTGAGGGAGTTTCACCAAGCCCCTTTCCCACAATATGCATCTTTGAGATAGGATGGCACAAGGTATGTCTTCCCTGGCCATAAAGCAATTGACATGAATACTGGTTTGTTGAGCCATTATCAGCTCAAGGTTTGAGAAAAGAAAAAAAAAAAGTTGGTCTTAGGCAAAACCAGTTTTGTCAACAGAGAAGGGGGAAAAAAGTCTGCCACTGCAGTTTATTTCCTCCTGCTGCCTAGTGTCCTCTGGCCTTCTTAACTGTTCCCCTCTCACTAGAATCATATCATCTAGAGTATATTTTCAAGGTCAATTTTTATTTTTTTGTTTACTTTTGCAATTTTTTAAAAAGTTTATATATAGGTTTTTAAAATGTGCATTTTTTAAAATTTAAATTTATTTATTTTAATTGGAGGCTAATTACTTTACAATATTGTATTGGTTTTGCCATAAATCAACATGAATCTGCCACGGGTGTACACATGTTCCCCATCCTGAACGCCCCTCCCACCTCCCTCCCTGTACCATCCCTCTGGGTCATCCCAGTGCACCAGCCCCAAGCATCCTGTATCCTGCATCGAACCTGGACTGGAGATTCATTTCACATATGATATTATACATGTTTCAATGTCATTCTCCCAAATCATCCCACCCTTTCCCTCTCCCACAGAGTCCAAAGGACTGTTCTATACATAAAAAAAGAAATTGGGGACATATTTACCCAGTTTTACCATTAGTTTAAAAATAAAGTGGGATGGGCATCCATGAGAACTACTTTGGCCAATAAATTTATTTTCTTTATATATAATCTCAGAACGTTTCATCAAAATATATTTTTTGACCTTTGATATAGACACATAGGTCAGGGACACAGAATGGAGAGTCCAAAGATGACCCACAAATACATGGTTACTTGATTTAAATTGAAGAACCAAAATAATTCAGTTGAAAAAATATATATATATATTTTTCCACATTTTGTTGAAGCAATAAGACAACAATTTTGAAATGGGAAAAAAATAGGTAAAAAAGACAGAATCTCCATCTATCTTCCTTTGCTTACCATGTGCATTATTGGTATTGGAATACAGATTAAAATGTAAAACCTAAAAATACAAACATCTAGAAGAAAACATGTGGAGAATATTTAAAACTTTGTATCAGGCAAAGTTTGTTTTTTGTCTTTAAATTTGGCTTAAAATAATTAGGAAATGTAAAACCTAAAATGTGTTGAGATTTAGAAAAAAGTTAAATCGTTATTCAAAAGAGTCTTAAAAAATAAAATATAGGGAGAAAGATAAAGATGGACATAGAAGATAAAGAGGACATAGAACTCACATCCCTCCATTAACACATCAAAAATACATGTAGAGAAATTCTTTCTAAAAATTAAGTGGGCCCTGGAAGAGTTACTTCTATATAACTAAGACTGTAATAAAGATCCATGTGGAATCAGATAGAAATTTTAAAAAAGCAGTCAGGTATTGAACTATGCTCCTTGGAGTGAACTCAGAGGAAAAGGGAGACTACACAGATGGAGATACTTTCTGGGGAGTGAGTGGTTTGAGCCTTATATTGGGATCCCCAGCCCTGGTATTATACACAGAAAATATGAAGCACTTTGGCTGGATGGAGAAACAATGGAACTAACAGGAGGGCTATGGGAAGCCTAGACTCAGTTCATGAGTAGCATGTGTGTATTTGATTATTCTCAAAGCAGGGCAGAAAGGAAGGATTAAAAACTGCTCCAGTGACTGGCTGGTTTCCCATGACTGCCAAAGTGAAAGTCCAAGCACAAGTTGGGTGAAGATTCCAGTCCTGTTTATTTCACAAGTTAGCTCCACATTGAAGTAAGGGCTTGGCTGTGAGACATAGAGGTAACAGAGGCCTCAAGTTGCATCTGAGTAGGTTGGGGGCAGCCATTACTGATGCTTATACAGGCGATGCATCAGAACAAGCCTGGGTCTCAAACGCTGGTCAGACCACCACAGCCTGTTCCAAGAACATGCCAAGTGCCCACATCAGCCCCTTGTGCTTCAGCACTGCTCTCTCAGAGGGTAAGATTTCCAGGGCCAATTCTTGGAGCCAATGGACTGATCCTCAGGGCTTCTGTTACAGCAACCTGGGATATGACTGTACCCCCAATATGGAGGTGATGGGCATAGGAGGGAAGACCCAGTGCAACTGGCTCTGGCCTTAGCTTCTAGATATTCTGGGGAAAGATGATTTGTATTCACATCAAATCTGTCTCTCCCACCTAAAGCCACTGGGCACTTACACACTGTATAAATATGGCTCCAGCCAAGGACATTTCTTCAAGACCACAGTAGGAACCTGTTTCACCTAATTTCATAAATATAAGAAAATTTAAGCAAAATAAAAATACATAGAAATTTGTCTCAATTGAAAGAGCAAGAGAAACTTCCAAAAACAAACAAACTACTGTGGCAGAAATAAGCAATTTTCCAGGTAAATAACCATTTCATTCTCCAGGGGGTCTTCCGGACCCAGAGATTGAACCTGGGTCTTCTGCATTGCAGGCGGATACTTTACTAACAGAGCCACTAGGGAAGCCAAATAATACAAAGCATTTGTATTAATAAAGGTAACTGAATTAGGAAAAAGAAGAACTGAAAACAGTGAGAATTTTAAATAGATTAGAAAAAAGCAAGAAAAATAACCAATTATAAATGGAGAATAAAATAGATAAAATGAAAAAACACACTAGAAGGATTATATCTGTGCTTCATCCAGCACAGCATTTCTTATGATATACTCTGCATAAAAGTTAAATAAGCAGTGTGATAATATACAGCTTTGATGTATACATTTCCCAATTTGGAACCAGTCCATTGTTCTATGCCTGGTTCTAACTGCTGTTTGTTGACTTGCATACAGATTTCTTGAAGGCAGATAACCTGTTCTAGTACTCACATCACTTTAGGAACTTTCCACCGTTTGTTGTGGTTCACACAGTCAAAAGCGTTAGCATAATCAATGAAGCACATGTTTTTCTGGAATTCTCTTGCTTTTTAAATGATCCAGCAAATCCTGGCAATTTGATCTCTGGTTCCTCTGCACTTTCAAAATACAGCTTGAATATCCGGAAGTTCTTGGTTCACATACTGTTGAAGTGAAATTTGGAGAATTTTGAGCATTACTTTGGTAGTATGTGAGATGCAGGCAATTGTACAGTAGTTTGAACAATTTGGGGCATTGTCTTACTTTGGGATTGGGATGAAAATTGACATTTTCCAGTCCTGTGGCCATTGCTGAGTTTTCCAAAATTGCTGGCATGCTGAGTGTAGCACGTTCAGTAAGTCAGTTCAGTCACTCAGTCATGCCCAACTCTTTGTGATCCCATGGAATGCAGCATGCCAGGCTTCCTTGTCCATCACCAAATCCCAGAGCTTGCACAAATTCATGGTCATCAAGTCAGTGATGCCATCCAACCATCTCATCCTCTGTCGTCCCCTTCTCCTCCTGCCTTCAATATTGCCCAGCATCAGGGTCTTTTACAATGAGTCAGTTCTTCACATCAGGTAGCCAAAGTACTGGAGCTTCAGCATCAGTCCTTTTAATGATTATTCAGGACTGACTTCCTTTAGGATTGACTGCGTTGATCCTCTTGAGTCCAAGGGACTCTCAAGAGTCATCTCCAACACCACATTTCAAAAGCATCAGTTCTTTGGCGCTCAGCTTTGTTTATAAACCAACTCTCACATCCATACATGACTACTGGAAAAACCAGAGCTTTGACTAGATGGATCTTTGTCAGCAATGGTGCTTTGTAATAAGCAGTCTAGTTTGATCATAGCTTTTCTTTCAAGGAGCAAGTGTCTTTTAATTTCATGGTTGCAGTCACCATCTGCAGAGATTTGGGAGCTCTAAAAAATAAAGTCTGCCACTGCTTCCATTGTTTCCAAGTCTATTTGCTATGAAGTGATGGGGCTGATAACCATGATCCTAGCTTTTTAAATGTTGAGTTTTAAACCAACATTTTCACTCTCCTCTTTCACTTTCATCAAGAGGTTCTTTAGTTCTTTGCTTTCTGCCATAAACTTACTGTCATCTGCATATCTGAGGTTATTGATATTTCTCCCAGCAATCTTGATTCCAGTTTGGGCTTCATCCAGTCCATCATTTCCCATGATGTACTCTGCATATAAGTTAAATAAGCAGGATGACAATATACAGCCTTGATGTCCTCCTTTCCCAATTTGGAACCAGTCTGTTGTTCCATGTTCAGTTCTAACTGTTGTATTTTGACCTGGATACAAATTTGTCAGGGGTCAGGTAAGGTGGTCTTGTATTCCCATCTCTTTAAGAATTTTTCACAGCTTGTTGTGATCCACACAGTCAAAGATTTTGGTGTAGTCAATAAAGCAGAAGTAGATGTTTTTCTGGAACTTTCTTGTTTTTCAATGATCCAAAGGATGTTGGCAATTTGATCTCTGATTCCTCTGCTTTTCTAATTCCAAGCTTGAACATCTGGAAGTTCACAGTTGAAGCCTGGCTTGGATAATTTTGAGCATTATTTTGCTAGAGTGTGAGATGAGTGCAATTGTGCATTAGTTTGAACATTATTTGGCATTGCCTTTATTTTATATTGGAGTGAGATCTGACATTTTCCAGTCCTGTGGCCACTGATGAGTTTTCCAAATTTGCTGGCATTTTGAGTGCAGCACTTACAGAACATCAGCTTTTAGGATTTGAAATAGCTCAGCTGGAATTCCATCACCTCCACTAGCCTTGTTTGTAGTGATGGGTCCTAAGACCCACTTGACTTTGGACTCCAGCATGTCTGGCTCTAGGTGGCTGATCACACCATCATGGTTATCTGGGTCACGAAGATATTTTTTGTATAGTTCTTCTGTGGATTCTTGCCACCTCTTCTTAATATCATCTGCTTCTGTTAGGACCATACAATTTCTATTCTTTATTGAGCCCATCTTTGCATGAAATGTTCCCTTGATATCTCCTGCTTTCTTGAAAAGATCTTTAGTTTTTCCCATTCTATTTCTTTGCTCTATTTCTTTGCATTGATCACTAAGGAAGACTTTATCTTTCCTTGATATTCCTTGGAACTCTGCATTCAAATGGGTATATCTTTCCTTTTCTCCTTTGCCTTTGACTTCTTTTCTTTTCTCAGCTATTTGTAAGGCCTCCTAAGACAACAATTTTGCCTTTTTGCATTTCTTTTTCTTGAAGATGGTCTTGATCAATGCCTCCTGTACAGTGTCATGAACCTCCATCCATAGTTCTTCAGGCACTCTCTATCAGATTTAATTGCTTGAATCTATTTGTCACTTCCCCTGTATAAATGTAAGGAATTTGATTTAGGTCATACTTGAATGGTCTAGCGGTTTTCTCTACTTTCTTCAATTTACATCTGAATTTTTCCATAAGGAGTTCTTGATCTGAACCACAGTCAGCTCCTGTTCTTGATTGATGTACAGAGCTTCTCCATGTTTGGCTGCAAATAATACAATCAATCTGTTTTCAGTACTGACCATCTGGTGATGCCCATATGTAGAGAGTTCTCCTGTGTTTTTGGAAGAGGGTGTTTCATGACCACTGTGTTCTCTTGACAAATTCTGTTAGCCTTTGTCCTTCATCATTTTGTACTCCAAGACCAAATTTGACTGTTATTCCAGGTATCTCTTGACCTCCTATTTTTGCATTTCAGTCCTTGAGGATGAAAATGACGTATTTTGGGTATGTTAGTTCTGGAAGGTCTTGTAGGTCTTCATAGACCCATCCAACTTCAGCTTCTTCAGCATTACTGGTTGGGGCATAGACTTGGTTTACTGTGATATTAAATGGGTTGCCTTGGAAACAAACAGAGATCATTCTGCCATTTTTGAGATGACTCCCAAATACTTTATTTTGGACTCTTTTGTTAACTATGAGGGCTACTCCATTTCTTCTAAGGTATTCTTGCCCACAGTAGTAGATATAATGGTCATCTGAGTTAAATTCTCCCATTCCAGTACATTTTAGTTCACTGATTCCTAAAATGCTGCTGTTCACTCTTGCCATCTCCTGTTTGACCACTTTCAATTAACCTTGATTCATAGACCTAACATTCCAGGTTTCTATGTAATATTGTTCTTACAGAAATTGGACTTTAGTTCCATCACAAGTCACATCCACAACTGGGCATTGTTTTCACTTTGGCTCCATCTCTTAATTGTTTCTCGAGTTATTTCTCCACTCCTCCAGTAGCATATTGGGCACCTACTGACCTGGGGGTTTAATATTTCAGTTCTCAAGAGAAGAATGCAGAAATTGTTTGATATTCCCTTCACCAGTGGACTATGTTTTGTCAGAACTCTCCACCAGGACCTGTCTATCTTGGGTGGCCCTATAGGTCATGGCTTATAGTTTTATTTTGTTAGACAAGGCGGTAATCTATGGAATCAGTTTGGTTAGTTTTCTGTGATTGCAGTTTTCATTCTGTCTGTCCTCTGATGGATAAGGTGAAGAGCTTTGCTGAAGCTTCCTGATGGGAAGTACTGGCTGTGGGGAAAACTTGGTCTTGTTCTGATGGGCAAGCTGTGCTCAGTAAATCTTTATTCCAATATTATTCTGATAGGTGGGACTGTGTTCCATCATGTAGTTTGGCCTAAGGCAACCCCAAAGAATGTTCAAACTACTGCACAATTGTACTCATTTCACTTATTTCAATCCCAAACTTCCAATCTATCCCTTAATCCTATACCTTGTAACCAAATACTCCTTCTGAAATCTGTAAGTCTGTTTTATAAGTAAATGCATTATAATTGCCTTTTTCCATCTAATATGCTTCACTTAGTGTGATAAGCTCCAGGGTCATCCAAATTGCTGCAAATGATATTATTTCACTCTTTTTATTGATTGAGTAATATTCCATTGTGCATTTGTACCACACATCCTTTATATATTCATCTGTTGATGGATATTTAGGTTGCTTTGAAATTTTTGATATTGTAAACAGTTCTGCAATAAATATTGAGATGCATGTATCCTTCTGAATGATGTTGTTCTCTGGATATATGCTCAGGACTGGGATTGCTGAACCATATGTTAGCTTTATAATTAGATTTTTAAGTAACCTCCATTCTGTTCTACATAGTGGCTGAACCAATGTGCATTCCCACCAACAGTTTAGTAGAGTTCTATTTTTTTCCACAAGGTCACCAGCATTTATTGTTTATAGATTTTTGATGATAGCCATTCTGACTAGTGTGAGGTGACTGATGTCATATTGTAATTTTGATTTGTATTTCTCTAATAGTTGACATATTGAGCATCTTTTCATGTGTCTCTTGGTCATCTGTATGTCCTCTTTGGCAAAACATCTATTTAGATCTTCTGACCATTTTTTGATATTAAGCCACATGAGGTGTTTATAAATTCTGGAAATTAATCTCATATTGTTTCAATAATTTGTATATATTTTCTCCCATTCTGTGTTTTGAGTGTTCCATTTGTCTCTGATTTTCTTTGCTGTGCAAATCTTATTTTATGATTAGGTCCCATTTCTTCATTGTTGCTTTTATTCCATTGCTCTATGATATGGCTCAATAAAAGATATTGTTGCAATTTAAGTCAAAGTATGTTCTGCCTATAGTTTCCTATAAGAGTTTTATAGTATCTAGTCTTATATTGCAATGGCACCCCACTCCAGTACTCTTGCCTGGAAAATCCCATGGACAGAGGAGCCTGGTAGGCTGCAGTCCATGGGGTTGCTAAGAGTCAGACACGACTGAGAGACTTCACTTTCACTTTTCACTTTCATGCATTGGAGGAGGAAATGGCAACCCACTCCAGTGTTCTTGCCTGGAGAATCCCAGGGACGGCGGGGCCTTGGGGACTGCCATCTATGGGGTCGCACAGATTCGGACACGACTGAAGTGACTTAGCAGCAGTAGCAGTCTTACATTTAGTTCTTTAATCTATTTTTAATTTATTTTTGCATATGGTGTTAAGATGTTTTCTAATTTTATTCTTTCACATGTAAAAGTCCAGTTTTTCCAGCAACATTTATTGAAGAGACTGTCTTTCATCAACTGTATAGTCTTGACTGCTTTTTCATGGATTGACTGACAATAGGTGCATAGGTTTATTTTCTGGCTTTCCATTCTGTTTCATTAATCTATATTTCTGTTTTTATGCCAGTACCATGTTTTTCCATTTCTTGAGTGTAGCTTTGACATTTTGTCTGAAGTCAGGGAGCCTGATTCCTCCAGTTGCACTTTCTTTTTTTCAAGATTGTTCTGGCTATTTTGGGTCCTTTTTTTTTTCCAAACAAATTCTGTGAAAAATGCCATTGGTAATTTGATAAGGATTATATTGAATCTGTAGACTGTCTTGGGTACTATAGTACTCAACCAAGAAACATGGAATATCTTTCAATTTGTTTGTGTCCTCTTTGGTTTCTTTCATCAGTGTCCTTTTTTTTTTTTTTTTTTTTTTTTTTTGGAGAATAGCTCTTTTGTTTTCATGAAAGTGAAAAGTGAAAGTGTTAGTCATTTAGTCATGTCTGACTCTTTGCAATGCCCATGGATTATAGGCTGCTTACAGTCTGTGCATGGAATTCTCCAGGTAGGAATACTGGAGTGAGTAGCCATTCCCTTCTCCAGGGCATCTTCCCAACCCAGGGATCAAACCAGTGTCTCCCACATTTCCAGGTAAATTCTTTACCATCTGAGCCACTAGGAAAGCCCCTTTGTTTACTTAGGTGTTTTTTTTTTTTTCCCCATCTAGGTGTTTTATTCTTTTGGATTCGATGGTAAATGTGAATATTTCTTGAATTTCTTTTTCTGACATTTCATTGCTGTTGTGTAGAAGTGCAATAGATTTCTGTGTATTAATTTTGTGTTCTGAAAATTTACTAAATTCATTGATTAGTCCTAGTGGTTTTCTAGTAGCATCTTTAGAATTTTCTTTTCTTTTTTTCTTCTTTTTTAATGCAGAGTATAATGTCACGCACACAAGTACTGTATTTCAGACTCCTTTGTTGATTATGAGGGCTACTTTGTTTCTTCTATAGGATTCTTGCAAACAGTAGTAGATACATTGGTAATCTGAACAAAATGGACCCATTCCCATCCACTTCAGTTTGCTGATCCCTAGGATGCTGATGTTTATTCTTACCATTTCCTGCTTGACCACCTCCAATTTTTCTTGATTCATGGGCTGAACATTCCAGGTTCCTATACAATACTATTCTTTGCAGCATCAGATTTTACTTTAATCACCAGACACATCCACAACTGAGGGTTTTATCTGCTGTGGCCCAGCTGCTTCATTCATCCTGGGGCTATTGGTAATTCTCCTCTGCTCTTCTGCAGTAGCATATTGGGCACCTTCAGACCTGGGAACTCATCTTTTGATGTCATATATTTTTGGCCTTTTAATCAGTTTATGAGGTTCTCATGGCAAGTATACTGGGGTGGTTTACCATTTCCTCCTCTGGTGGATCACGTTTTGTCAGAACTATCTGCTATCACTAGTCCATCTTAGGTGGCCCTGCACAGCATGGCTCATAGCTTCATTGAGTTATGCAAGCCCCTTCACCACAACAAGGCAGTGCTATGGTCTTCCAGTGGTCCATATGGTTGTGGGAGCTGGATCATAAAGATAGAATGCCAAATAATTGATGCCTTTGAATTGTCATGCTGAAGGAGACTCCTGAAAGTCTCTTTGACAGCAAGGAGAATAAACCTATCAATCTTAAGGGAGATCAACCCTGAAAATTCACTGGAAGGACTGATGCTGAAGCTGAAGCTGAAGCTCCAGTATTTTGGTCATCTTACACAAACAGATGACAAACCTAGTCAACATATTCAAAAGCAGAGACATTATTTTGCTAACAAAGGTCCATCTAGTCAAACCTATGTTCTTTCCAGTAGTTGTATGGATCTGAGAGTTGAACCAGAAAGAAAGCTGAGTGCCAAAGAATTGATCCTTTTGAAATGTGGTGTTGGAAAAGACTCTTGAGAGTCCCTTGGCCTGTAAAGAGATCAAACCAGGCACTCCTAAAGGAAACCAATCCTGAACATACATTGGAGAGACTGATGCTGAGGCTGAAGCTTCAATACTTGGGCCACGTGATGTGAAGAATGGACTCATTGTAAAACACCCTGATGCTGGGAAAGATTGAAGGCAGGAGGACAAGTGGATAACAGAGGATGAGGTGGTTGGAAGGCATCGCTGACTTGATGGACATGAGTCCGAGAAAGCTCTGGGAGTTGATGACGGACTGTGAAGCCTGGTGTGCTGTAGTCCATGGGGTCACAAAAAATTGGACATGACCTAGCGACTGAACTGAACTGATACAAATAGATGACTCACTGGAAGTTTCTGATGCTGAGAAAGATTGAGTGCAAAAGGAGAAAAAGGCATCAGATGACGAGATGGCTGGATGGTATCACTGACTCAATGAACATGAGTTTATGTAAGCTCCAGGAATTGATGATGGACAGGGAGTCCTGGCATGGTGCAGTCCATGGGATTGCAAAGAGTTGGATATGGCTGGGCGACTGAGTAACAACAACAATCGTGTCATCTGCAAACAGTGACAGTTTTGCTTCTTTTTTTCCAATGTGTATTTCTGCTGTATATTGTCACCCTATTTATTTAACTTATATGCAGAGTACATCATAAGAAACACTGGACTGGAAGAAACACAAGCTGGAATCAAGACTGCCCGGAGAAATATCAATAGCCTCAGATATGCAGATGACACCAGCCTTATGGCAGAAAGTGAAGAGGAACTCAAAAGCCTCTTGATGAAAGTGAAAGTGGAGAGTGAGAAAGTTGGCTTAAAGCTCAACATTCAGAAAACGAAGATCATGGCATCTGGTCCCATCACTTCATGGCAAATAGATGGAGAAACAGTGTCAGACTTTATTTTTCTGGGCTCCAGAATCACTACAGATGATGACTGTAGCCATGAAATTAAAAGACACTTACTCCTTGGAAGGAAAGTTATGACCAACCTAGATAACATATTCAAAAGCAGAGACATTACTTTGCCAACAAAGGTTCATCTAATCAAGGCTATGGTTTTTCCTGTGGTCATGTATGGATATGAGAGCTGGACTGGGAAGAAGACTGAGAGCCGAAGAATTGATGCTTTTGATCTGTGGTGTTGGAGAAGACTCTTGAGAGTCCCTTGGACTGCAAGGAGATTCAACCAGTCCATTCTGAAGGAGATCAGCCCTGGGATTTCTTTGTCAGGAATGATGCTAAAGCTGAAACTCCAGTACTTTGGCCACCTCCTGCGAAGCGTTGACTCATTGGAAAAGACTCTGATGCTGGGAGGGATTGGGGGCAGGAGGAGAAGGGGACGACAGAGGATGAGATGGCTGGATGGCATCACTGACTCGATGGACGTGAGTCTCAGTGAACTCCGGGAGTTGGTGATGGACAAGGAGGCCTGGCGTGCTGTGATTCATGGGGTCGCAAAGAGTCGGACATGACTGAGCGACTGATCTGTTCTGATCTGATATGATTTCTTTTTTCTTCACATTGCCATGGCTAGGATTTCCAAAACTACATTGAATGAAAGTGGTGAGAGTGGGAATACTTTGGCTTATCCTTGATCTTAAAGGAAATGCTTTCAGTTTTTCACTCTTGAATATAGGTTTGTCATGTATGACCTTTATTACTGATATGTTGATGCATGTTCCCTCTATGCCAACTTTCTGGAGAGTTTTTAACATGAATGGGTGTTGAATTTTGTCAAAATACTTTTCCTCATCTTTCAAGGTGATCATATGATGTATATATTTCAACTTGTTAATGTGGTGTGTCACTGATTGTTCTGTCAATATTGAAGAATTCTTGCATCCTTGAATAAATCCAGCTTCATCATGGTGTATGGTCTGTTGAATGTTGGATTGCTAGCACTTTGCTGAGGGTTTATTGCATCTATGTTCCTCAGTGATGTGCTGTGCTTAGTTGCTCAGTCATGTCCAACTCTTTTCAACCCCATGGACTGAAGCCCACCTCTGTCCATGGGGATTTTCCAGGCAAAAAATCTAGAGTGGGTTGCCATGCCTTCCTCCAGGGGATGTTCCAAACCCAGGGATTTAGCCCAGGTCTCCCACATTCAGGCAGATTCTTTACTATTTGTGTTACCAGGGGGCCTGTAATTTTCTTTCTTGATTTTTTTTTTTTTTTCTGGTTGTAATATCAGGTTGATAGTGGCCTCATTGAATGACTTTGAGAGTATTCTTTCCTTTGCAATTTTTTGGAATAATTTCAGAAGAATAGATGGTAACTCATCTCTAAATATTTGTTAGAATTTGCCTGTGAAGCCATCTGATCTTCAACTTTTGTTTGTTGTGAGATTTTTAATCACAGATTCAATTTCTATACTTATGATTGGTTTGTTTATATTTTTTTTTCTATTTCTTCCTGGATCAGCCTTGGGAGATTGTACCTTTTTAAAAATTTGTCCATTTCTTCCAGGTTGTATATTTTATTGGATAATAGTTGCTTGTAGTAATCTCTTAGATTCCTTTATATTTTTGTGGTGTCTGTTGTAGCTTCCTTTTCATTTCTAATTTTATTGACCTGAGCCTTCTCTTTTTACTTGATAAGTCTAGTTAAAGGTGCATCAATTTTGTTTATATTTTCAAAGAACAATCTTTTCAGTTCAGTTCAGTCCCTCAGTAATGTCCGACACTTTTTGACTTCATGGACTGAAGCGTACCAGGCTTCACAGTCCATCACCAACTCCTGGAGCTTGCTGAAACTCATGTTGATTGAGTTCATGAGATCCAACCATCTCATCCTCTGGCGTCCCCTTCTCCTCCTGCCTTCAATCTTTCCCAGAATCAGGGTGTTTTCCAATAAGTCAGCTCTTCACATCAGGTTACCAAAATATTGGAGCTTCAGTTTCAGCATCAGTCCATCCAACGAAGAGTCAGGACTGATTTCCTTTAATGAACCAGCTTTTAGTTTCATTTCTTTTTTTCTACTTTTTGATCTCTTTATTTCTGCTCTGATCTTTATTATTTCTTTATTCCTACTAATTTTTCATTTTGTTTGTTCTTCTTTTCTAGTTGCTTCAGTTGTAAGGTTAGGTTGTCTATTAGTGATTGCTCTTGTTTCTTGAGGTAAGAGTGCGTTGCTATAAATTTCCCTCTTAAGAACTGTTTTTGCTGCATCCCAAAGGTTTTGGATCATTGTGCTTTCATTGTCATTTGTCTCTATGCATTTTTTAATTTCCTCTTAATTTCTTCAACAATCAATCAGTTGTTTGGTAGCTAAACAATTTTAGCCTTCATGTGCTTATGTCTTTTACATTTCTTCATGTACTTGATCTCTAAACTCATAGCACTGCATTCAGAAAATATGGTTGATATGATTTTAATTATCTTAAATTTGCCAGGAATCAGTTTATGGGCCCAGTATGTGGTCAATCCTGGAGAATGTTCCATGTGTGCTTGTAATGAATATGAATTTTGCTGCTTTTGGATGAAATGCTCTACAAGTATCAATTAAAACTATCTGATCTAAAGTGTCAATAAATTGTATGTTTCCTTATTACATTTCTGTCTGGATGATCTGTCCATTGCTAAAAGTAGAGTGTTAAAATCCCCACTATTATTGTGTTACTATAACTCTCCCCTTTTATTGTTCTTAACACTTATGTTTATATATTGAGTTTCTCCTATATTGGGTGTGTGGGCTTCCCTGCTGGTCAGTCGTAAAACAAAAATCTATCTGCCAATTCAGGAAATAGGTTTGATCCCTGGGTCTGGAAGATTAACTGGAGAAGGAAATGACAACCCATTCCAGTATTCTTGCCTGAGAAATCCCATGGACAAGACCCTGATGGGTTGTAGTCCTTGGGGTCACAAAAGTGTTGGGCATGATTTAGTAACTAAAAAGCAACAACAATAGTGGGTACACATATTTGTAGTTGATGTATCTTCTTAGATTGATCCCTTGATCATTATATAATGTCCTTCTTTGTCTCTTGTAACAGTGTTTATTTTAAAGTCAATTTTTTTTAATGAGCATTAAAACCTGTTTTCTTTTAATTTTCATCTGCCTAGAATATATTTTTCCATCCCTTCACTTTCAGTCTGTATGTGTCCCTAGATATATAGTGGGTCTCATAGACAGTGCATGTACAGGTCTTGTTTTTGTATCCATTCAGCCAGTCTATGTCTTTTGGTTGAAACATTTAGCCTTTTTATATTTAAGGTAATTATCCATATATACCTACTGCCATTTTCTTAGTTTGCTTTTGTGTGTGTGTGTGTGTGTGTGTGTGTGTGTGTGTGTGTGTGTGTAGGTCTTTTTCAACCTTCCTCTTTTTTTCCTGTTGTGATTTGATGACTAACATTAGTGTTGTGTTTGTATTTATTTTTCTCTTTTGTATTTGTACATATTGTAGATTTTCAGTTTGAGATTACCATGAGGTTTTGATATACCAGTCTATATACAAACAAGATTGTTTTAAGTTGTTGGTCTTTTAATTTCAAATCCATTTCAAATATACTGCATTTGTGCTCACCTCTTCTTGTAATTGCTAATGTTAATATCATATTTTTGTATAGATGATTTCCTACTTTTACTTTATACTTGCCTTTACCAGTGAGATTTTCCATTCATAATTTTCTTGTTTCTAATATTGGCCTTTGTTTTGCTTAGAAAATTTCCTTTAGCATTTGTTGCAAAGCTGGTCTGATGATGCTGAAAAAAGTATTTTTAAGTAAAAGAAAAGAAGTGGAAAGAAAAAAAAAAAAAAACTGTTGTCTTCTTTCAGCTCTCCTCAAAGCTTTTTTTAAAGTTACTTTGTGCCTGATTTTCAAGTACTATTTTACAGAAGACAGGGCCAAAAAAATTCTGGTTGAACTTTATATTCAAAATAAAGTATTTTTTAAAAATCTAGATTTAAATGCATGGTTATAGTCTACTTATCTCAGAATCACTTCCATGAGTCACCTTATGTTGAGAATATCCTACTTCAGCCATGTATGCTTATTGTCTGACTAGGTATTGAGAGCATGTAACAAATCTTAGCCAAGTGCTTGACAAAGAGCATTAATAGATATTTGTTCTTACCCCTCAAACCTGTTCCCCTGTTCTTCTAGATATCCTTCCTCAGATTCAAATATAATCAAAGATCAGATTATGTAATTATGCAGTCTACATATTCTTACCCACTTTAAAGATGAATATACAAAGAAAGAAAGAAAGAAACAGACCACATGTAACTATAGAACTCTGACCAGTCATACTCTACTAACCAATCCAAAAGCTAGATGATAACTTCTTCAGCAACCAGCCCAGGAAACCAAGCTAAACCTTCTTTTATCCTGCCAAGAACAGTCAGGATCTCTCAGCTTTCCTACTGTTGTCCCTGTTTCCAGCTCAGGACCAGTTAACGAAATCCAGAGTACTCAATACAATCACATAGGATTCTCCCATTTCTTGTCTGTAATGCCTCCAGTGTCCCCATGCCAGTGACTTCTAATTATAGCACACCTAAATCCTCCCATTTCTTCACTGTAAAGCCTTTCTCATTTGTTACCTATCTGTGAGTGTTTACAAATGCAAATTATAATGGTTGTCTCTCTTGCTATCAGATCAGATCAGATCAGATCAGTCACTCAGTTGTGTCCGACTCTTTGTGACCCCATGAATCGCAGCACTCCAGGCCTCCCTGTCCATCACAGACTCCTGGAGTTCACTCAGACTCACATCCATCGAGTCAGTGATGCCATCCAGCCATCTCATCCTCTGTCGTCCCCTTCTCCTCCTGCCCCCAATCCCTCCCAGCATCAGAGTCTTTTCCAATGAGTCAACTCTTCGCATGAGGTGGCCAAACTACTGGAATTTCAGCTTTAGCATCATTCCTTCCAAAGAAATCCCAGGGCTGATCTCCTTCAGAATGGACTGGTTGGATCTCCTATCCTGGAGATAGACAAGACAAGGCAACAGAATTGGAGAAAAAGCTAACTCAGCTGTTCCCTGAGGTCTTGGCTGAAGATAACCAACCCCCACCCCCACCCCCAGGCTAGCCAGACAACAAGCCCCTGTAATAATAGAACTCAAATCAGGAGCCACCCCAGTGAGAAAGCATCAATACCCAATACCCATAGAAGCCCAAATTGGGATTCTGCCTCATATCAGTAGGCTAAAGCAGGCAAGCATCCTGGTAAAATGTCAATCAGCCTGGAACACACCAATCTCACCAGCAACAAAGAAAGGAAGACAAGACTATAGGCCCATACAGGATCTCAGATTGGCCAATCAGGCCACTGTAACTCTGCACCTGACTGCCCCAAACCCCTATACCTTACTTAGCCTCCTCCCACCTAAAACAAGGATCTATATTTGCTTGGACCTCAAAGATGCCTTTTTCTGTATATGCCTAGCACCTGCGTCACAACCCATCTTTGCCTTTGAATGGGAGGACCCAACTGGAGACAATAAGCAGCAGCTCAGTTGGACCTGCCTCTCACAAGGGTTCAAGAATGCCCCAGCCATCTTCAAAAAGCCTTGGCCTCGGACCTAGAAACTTTCCAGCCTGAAAGTTATGGATGTTGGCTCCTGCAATATGTGGATGACCTGTTGCTGGCTGCTGGGACCTGGAAAAAATGCTGGGAAGGAACCTGAATGCTCCTCCAATTGTTGGCAGAGGTGCGATACCGAGTGCCGAGGAAAAAAGCACAAATCTGCAAGAAGGAGCTAGGGTATTTGGGGTTTGTCTTAAGGGAAGACACAAGGTTGCTTGACCAATCTAAAAAAAAAAAAAAAAAATGTAATTCTGAGACTCCCCACGCCTAAGACTCAGTGACAAGTCAGGCAGTTCCTAGGGGCCATGGGATTTTGCAGAATTTGGATTCCAAGGTATTCTCAAATAGCCCCAGCCCTATTTGAGCTCCTGATGGGGCCTGAAGAATATCTAGTAAATTAGACTGAGAAACAGCAGAAAGCCTTTGAGGAGCTAAGACTAATAATCACCTCCACCCCTGCCTTGGGATTACCAGACCTCACCAAACTATTTACCTTATATGTGACTGAGAAAGATAAAACAGTCATGGGGTTTTGACTCAAACCTTGAGAACGTGGGACAGGCCAATAGCTTACCTTTCAAAGCAACTTGATAATGTTGCCACTGGGTGGCCTAGCTGTCTGTGGGTAGTGGCTGCAGTTGCCTTACTGGTACATGAAGCCATAAAACTGACTTTCGGCCAGGATCTAATCATAAAGGTCCCACATGAAGTTAACACCCTCCTTCAAGGAGAGCCCCACAAATGGCTGTCAAATTCCCAGATTATTCAATACCAGGGACTGCTATGTGAAAACCCCAACCTCTGTGTCAAGCCTTGAGAGGGTTTAAATGCAGCAAAGCTTCTCCCACCAGGAGAAGGTTGATCTACCCACAATTGCAAGAAAATCTTAGAGGAGGTCTATGCTAGCCATCCAAACCTCCGAGACAGGCCAATTTCAAATCCTGACTGGACTCTGTATACTGATGGCACCAGACTGGTAAAGCTAGGACAGTGACTGCCAGGCTATTCTGTAGTCACAGAGAGGACTATTATTGATGCCAGCTCCTTACCACAGCACTGGTCAGCCCAACGAGCAGAGTTATGGGCCTTAGTCCGGGCACTGCAATTGTCAAAGGGAAAGAGAGTGAACGTCTATACTGACTCCCAGTATGCTTTCACTACACTCCAAGTGCATGGGGCACTATACCGAGAGGACTTCCCTGGTGGCTTGGATGGTAAAGCGTCTGCCTACAATGAGGGAGATCTGGGTCCGATCGCTGGGTCAGGAAGATACCCTGGAGAAGGAAATGGCAACCCACTCCAGTACTATTGCCTGGAAAATCCTGTGGAGGGAGGAGCCTGATAGACTTCAGTCCATGGGGTCGCAAAGAGTCAGACAAGACTGAGCGACTTCACTCACTCACTCATATCGAGAGAGAGGCCTAACGGCCAATGGAAAGGACATTAAGAGTAAGGAAGAGATGGTGACTGCTAGACGGTGTCTGGAGTCCCACAGAGGTAGCAGTCATGCACTGCCATGGACACCAGAAGGAAGACACCCCACAGGCTCGAGAAAATAGGCTGGCTGACGAGACCCCCAGGTGGATAGCTGAGGACAAAAAGGAAAATCCCCGTGAAAACATTTGTCCTAGCTGAGCTACCCAAGCTGGCCCTAGACTCCCCAACATACACTGAGGCTCAAAACCAACTAGCTGAAGTAGAGGGAGCCACTAAAACAGAAAAAAGATGGTGGGAGCTACCAGCTGGTAAGCTACTAGTGCCCGAAGAGATGGCCCCCTCTCTGGTGAGCCAAGCTCATCATATGACTCACCTAGGACATGACAAATTGAAAAAAATTGATCCGAAGGTACTTTCTGGTTCCTCGACTCTCTTCTCTATGTAGAACGGAATCCCAAAATTACAACGTCTGCTCTGAGATTAACCCCGCTCCAGGGTACAGACCAAAACCCCCAGGTATCCAACTGAAAGGTACCCTTCCCTTCTAACTTCTGGAAGTGGACTTCACTGAGATGAAACCTTATCGCCGTTTTCGTTACCTGTTGGTCTTGGTATGTACATTCTCAGGATGGGTGGAGGCTTTCCCCACCCGAAACAAAACAACATCAGAAGTGACTCGGTGCCTGCTTAGGGAAATAGTTCCTCTATTTGGATTCCCCACCAGCATAGGATCATATCGGATCTGATACAACAAGTAAGTAAAGCCATGAATATAAAAGGAAAGTTACACACTGCCTACTGGCCTCAGAGCTCTTAAATGGTAGAACGAACTAACCAGACACCAAAGGAGACACTTTCTAAATAGATTATAGAGACTTGCTGTTCCTGGGTGAATTTACTTCCCATGGCCTTGCTCAAACTCAGGATGACCCCACAGTCCCACAGCTACTCTCCCTATGAAATTGTATATGGGAGGCCTCCGCCCATAATAAGACAAGTAACAACTGATATACTTCAGGTAAGAGGAGATGGGATATCACAGCAGATAGAACAACTAGGTAAGGTAATTAATCAAGTAACTAGATTTGTACAAGAAAAAATACTGTTCCCCTTGGGGGAGCAAATGCATGAGTTTATACCAGGGGACCAGGTATGGGTGAAAGACTGGAAACATGATACACTAGCCCCCAGATAGAAAGGTCCATGTACTGTTGTTTTCACCACCCTTACCAAAGTTGCTGTGGGTCCCTTTGGATCCATCACACCAGAGCGAAGAAGGCATACCACGCTGACCCAGAAGACGCCAAGTTGACCACCCAGAAGGACCCCACCAATCCATGGGAAACCAGGATGATTCTAAAGAAGAAAAAAACGAGGTCCCAGACGAGCCCTCCCTAAGATGGAGTGGGGTAAATGATTCCTGCTACTCGGCCTCACCAACACAATTCTGAGCCTGACCACTGTTCCTGCACAGGACAACGTCTTCATCTCATGGGCACATTCTTACGTGGACTTCCAAAACTCCTCCAACTGTTGGGTATGTGAGGCTATGCCCCTGTCAGTAATGGACGGACTCCCATGGTGGGTATCTCCACTTTGTTATGGAGACTTTATACCACTGTGCTCCTTCTTGAAACAACAGAAAGGAATTTTCCTTTCTCTCACCAATCATAACCTTTCTTTGCTCTCCTGGTGTAAGAAAAAGCCATCAGTGGGCTGGGGACATAGGGTTACATTTAACATGAACACTAGTCTTATGGAGGTAACAAGGGCTTATACCTCATATATAAAAAATAAAAAGGAGAGGGGCTCCCTTACAAAAGATAGACAGGCCTCCTGGTACCTTGAACAATACTACCAGACTGAAAATATAATCCTGAAATCCGTTGGGTAGCCCCAAACAGGACCCAGTGGTTCTGTGGGGTTAACTTATGGCCATGGTTATCAGTTAGCTGAGTACGGCATTGCACACTAGGATTTGCTTTCACCCATGACAGTATTAAGCCTAGCCTACACCAACATCCAGCAAACCTGCCTTATCTGCATACAAGATGGACACGATCCATGTTCCAATGGTATGACTATCTTGCTACCTTGTTTGTACCCTCTATAGAGACAATGGATATCATGGCTAAGGTAGAGACCTTAACTAATTTCACTAAACAGGCCCTCTTAGACAGTACCAAAGCCATTCAAGCCTTGAACAAAGAACAAATTCAGATGAGGAAGGCAGTAATTCAAAATAAGATGATATTAGACATACTCACAACAGCCCAGGGTGGGACTTGGGCCATAATTAAAGTTGAATGTGGAGTACACATGCCTGACATGTCTGAAAATGTATCTTCTGCCTTGGAAGATATACAAAATCAGTTGAAAGCCATGTCTGATAAAAATATTCCCTTTTGGACTTTGCTCCTGTCCTGAGTACAGAGACTGGTGGAAAACTATTGTTACTGTTGTCATAATCATTCTAATCATACTGCTTTTCAGGCCCTGCTTCTTACAATGTCTTGTAAATCTTATAATCCAGAGGTTGATAGCATTCTCTCATGTGGGTGGCCGGAGGGCTAGGGTACAATATATCTCAATGAATGATGCTCATTACAGAAACTAAGAACATCAAGAGGGGGGAATGAAAAAAGAATTCATAGGGCCTGGACTCCATCTTAAGCCTATTCATGCTGATCATGTTCAGCCACCTTTCCAATGGACTCTGAACTCTGTGTTTAGTACCTATGAAAATAACAACAGAAGGATAAGACCCTCTCCAAACAGGGGAGACTTGAAGATCGTATCTAGATTACTCATCACCTAAGAGAAAACATACACTGATCACCCCTTCCTCCAGACAGGCCATAAATTTTTCTGTACCTATCAGAGTGTAACCTTGGGCTTATTGATTATTGGCTAATTGTTTGACTGTTTGAGCACATGAGCACATGGCACTTGAATGATGGGGTTATTGGGACTGTATTTTTCTTGGTTTATGTAAAGATGGGGTGAAAAAGAGAAGGGTAATGGACCAAATTAGGCAGCACCAACATTTGAGGACAGGCTGTGCCAGCCAAGCTTATAAAATTAAAAGAAAAGAAAAGAAAGATTCCTGTTGCATCTATTAATAGCCCTGACACAAAGCTTGATGCAGAAAATATTTAGTAAATTTAGCATAATGTGCATTATTTATATAATAAGTATACAATTGAGTAGTAATCAAAATAGTATTAGATTAACAACTAATATATTCAAAGTCAATAAATAATTTCTGTTTATTAGTTATTTTCCCATTTGCTCACTCAAAACACATTTAATGAGTGCTGGACCTGTTAGACCGATCCTTTCCTCATCAACCTTAAAGTTGATCATAGGACAATTAATAAAAAATGAAAGAATGAAATGAGCAAATTTCAGATAATCACAGGTGCTATGAAGGCCAAACAATGTTAAAATTCACTAGATTAGAATTTCTGGTGTCAGGGCAATAAAAGGTTGGTCAGTTGCTTTAGGTAAGTTGGTTAGATAGGCCTTTCAGAGGAAATGATGTTTGAACTGAGATCTTCATGACAAGGAGCCTCCTTTGTACATTTAGGGGGAAAATATCAAGCTGAAGGAATAGTTAATGTAAAAGTTTTTTGAAGGATGAATTTAACAATGTCAAAAGCCGAAAGAAGTTTTATATGACTCAAGCCCAATTAAGAAGATGAATATGATTTCCATGTGAGATCAGAGAGGTAACAGTCAGTTTGTACAGGACCTTGTAAGCCATGGTGCATATTTGGATTTAATTTAATTTCAACAGAACACTCTGGGGAGATTTGAGCAGAGAAGTAAAAAGATGTTTCCCCATTATCTTCATTATTATATTATCTTTTTAAATTAATTCATTTATTTTAATTAGAGGAAAATTATTTTACAATATCGTGATGGTTTTTGCCACACATTGACATGAATCAGCCATGTCCCCTTATCCTGAACACCCCAACCACATCCCTCTCCACTCTATCTGTCTGGGTTGTCCCAGAGCACTGGCTTTGGGTGCCCTGCTTCATGAATCTAACTCACACTGGTCATCTATTTTACATATGATAATATACATGTTTAAATGCTGTTCTCTCAAATCATCCCACCCTTTCCTTCTCCCATTTACATCTGTGTCTCTTTTACTGCCCCTCATCATGTAGGATCATCATTACTGTCTTTCTAAATTATGTATGTGTATATATATATATATATATGTTCAGTTCAGTCCAGTTGCACAGCCGTGTCTGACTCTTTGAGACCCCATGAACCACAGGATGCCAGGCCTCCCTGTCCATCAACAACACCCAGAGTTTACCCAAACTCATGTCCATTGAGTTGGTGATGCGATCCAACCATCTCATCCTCTGTCGTCCCCTTCTACTCTCACCCTCAATCTTTCCGACCACCAGGGTCTTTTCAAATGAGTCTGCTTTTTGCATCAGGTGGCCAAAGTACTGGAACTTCAACATCAGTCCTTCCAATGAACACCCAGGACTGATCTCCTTTAGGATGGACTGGTAGGACTCTCAAGAGTCTTCGCCAACACCACAGTTCAAAAGCATCAATTCTTTGGCGCTCAGTTTTCTTTATAGCCCAACTCTCCCATCCATACATGACCACTGGAAAAACCATAGCCTTGACTAGATGGATCTTGGTTGGCAAAGTAATATCTCTGCTTTTTAATATGCTGTCTAGGTTGGTCATAACTTTTCTTCCAAGGAGTAAGCGTCTTTTAATTTCATGGCTGCAATCACCATCTGCAGTCATTTCAGAGCCCAGAAAAATAAATTCAGTCACTGTTTCCACTGTTTCCCCATCTATTTGCCATGAAGTGACTGGACCAGATGTCGTGATCTTCGTTTTCTGAATGTTGAGCTTTAAGCCAACTTTTTCACTCTCCTCTTTCACCTTCATCAAGAGGCTTTTTAGTTCCTCTTCACTTTCTGCCATAAGGGTGGTGTCATCTGCATATCTGAGGTTATTGATATTTCGTTGATCTTCTTTTATTATATTTATGTTAATGATCAAACTAGCTAAAGCTAGATTGAGAACGACAGTAGAAGATGAGTTCCTCCCTGAGACTTTCATTCAGGTGATGTGTTGTCCAGAGCAGGGTTGATAGAAGTGAAAAACAAACAAACAAACAAAAAAAGTTAAATCTGCAGTGTTTGACATACTTGACTAAATGTTGGAGAAACAAAAATAAAACAGATAATCATATACTTGAAAAATTTATAAGCCATCTAAAATAACATATGTACTGTGATTACTGCTATTATTAGAGGAATGTAATAATAGTTTTAAAATTTTATGTTTGAGGACTGGTCTGTTAAAAGGAACAAATCTAAGTCCTGGCATTTATTAAAAATGAGAACTCACTAAATAACCTACACTTCTCTGAGACCATTTTTTTTTTTTCAAAAAATATACACTATTTAGCTTTTTTAAGATGTTAAGTCTTCTCATTTTGACATATAAATAATAAAATACCAATCAAAATCACAAGCTATTTTGTAGAAACTGACAAACTTATTCTGAAGATTATAGGAAAGGCAAAAGTCCTTGAGTAAAAAACACAGCACTGAAGAATAAAAAGTGAGAGGTCTTCCACTGCAGAATTTCAAGGTTTGAGACAGAATTATATTAACCAAGACACTGTAGTACTGGTACTAAAATAAACACACAGATCGTTTTAACAGAATAGAGAACCCAGTAATAGACACTCATATATAGTCAAGTTTGACAAGGGATCAAAGATGTTCAATGGATAATGGATAATCAATTTATTGCTAGAAAAATTGGATGTCAATATGCAAAATCCGTGGATAGATAAACCTACACATAAACCTTTTAATTTTCACAAAAAATACTAAAAATAGATAGTAAACTTAGCTATAAGATATAAAAGTATAAAATGTATAGAAGATAACATGGAAGAAAATTATGGCATTGGAATTGCTGATGGGCTTTTTATATATAAAACATTAGTGTCATAAAAATAAGTTCAAATTTATTAAAATTTTAAAAATTCTCTTCTTAAAAGGACACTATTAAGAGAATGAAAGGGCAAGCCACATACTAGGGGAAAATATGTGACAAATACATTTAATAAATGACTTCTTTTTAAAATAGACAAAGAACTGTTAAAGTTTCACACAAAAAATAGTTAAACTAGGCAAAGAAAATGTGAACAGATATGTTATCAAAAAAGATACACTACTTTCAAATGAACATATAAAAGACAATTAGCACCATCTGTTTTAAGGGAATTTCAGATTAAAACCCTAAGATAATACCATGCATTTCTTAAAACAGTAAACATCCCAAAGTTGACCAGTTCCCAATAAAAATACAGAAAAATTGAGACTTTAATTCATTGCTAGTAAGAATGCAAAATGCCACTTCTACTTTTGAACTTTCTATAGTCTTGGCACATGATCCAGCAATCAAACTCCTAGGTATTAACCCAGCTAATTTGAAAACTTACATCCACACAAAAAGCTGCACATGAATGTTTATGGCAACTTTATTCATAATTTAAAAAAAAGCAACAATAAACAAGACGACATATCCTTGAACAAGTAAATGGATAAACAATCAAGAACAGTCCTATAATAAAATTCTATTCATCAAAATAGGAATTATTAAGCAATGAAAATATAATGAATTTTCTCAAATGCTTACTGCTAAGTGAAAGAACTCAGTCTATAAAAACTGCATACTATATACATGAGTCCAATTATAAGATATTCTGGAAAAGGCAAAGTTACAGTTATGCTATATTAGTTTCTTATGGCTGCCATAGCAAATACTACAAAATTGGTGGCTTAACACAATAGAAATTTATTATATCATAGTTCTGGAAACTGTACATCTGAAATAAAGGTTTTGGCAGGGTTATACTCCCTCCAAAGATATTAGGTTCCTTGCATTTTCCAACATCTGGAAGCATCTGGACCCAGACATTCCCTAGCTGGTAGACACATAACTCCTCTTTCTGCCTCAAAAGAGAAAAACCCTCACATGGGTTTTTCTTCTTAACTGTTTGTCTTCCTGCTGTTTGTTTCTTATAAGTCCATTAGTCATTGAATTAATACTCATCTGAGTCATTCAGGACATTCTCCTAATCTTTAACTTAATTACATTAAAGACCATTTTTGCAAATACTGTTACATTCAATGCACTACAACTGGTAATGTTGCCACTAGCTTAGGGATGGGTGGACAATTGGATAGCTAAAACACAGGTAACATTTTAGGGTTGTAAAATGACTATATGATATTGAAGTGTGGATACAAAACATTATGTATTTGTTGAAGATCCATAAAACTTATACCACAAAATGCATTCACGCATGTTCAGTTGCTAAATTGTGCCTGACTCTTTTCAATTCTGTGAACTGTAGCTCACTAGGCTCCTTTGTGCATGGGATTCTCCAGGCAAAAATGGTGGAGTGGGTTGCCATTTCCTCCTCCAGTGATCTTTGTGACCCAAGGATCAAACCCCAGGTCACCTGCATTGACAGGTGGATTATTTACCACTGAACCACCAGGGAAGACTCACAAACAGTGAATCTTAATATATGCAAATTACAAATTATTTTGAAGGCCTAAGGATTTCTGGATGGAACATACAGTGTGATAAATCAATTGAACTATATTACACATTCAGGAAATAATTAAAGGGGTGGGGAAAATAATGCTGACCTAAGTACCAGGAAATGAGTAGAGTTTATAATATTAAAGGTATATGAGATTGTTCACAGCACTGCATGTTATTTGATAGAATTATTCTCAATGAAGTTATGGGTTAACAATTCTGATAGCACTACACACATACACTGCAGTGGAATAATTATGTAAATAAGTTGTGGATTGTGGGAGCCAGGCTTCTCAATTTTGGAGTAGGACATTGTACATCAGCAAGGGGAGGAGGTTAAACTGATCCATATGTTAATAGATTAGAGTTGGGGATGTCTGAAAGATGATGCTGTGAAAGTGCTGCACTCAATATGCCAGCAAATTTGGAAAACTCAGCAGTGACCACAGGACTGGAAAAGGTCAGTTTTCATTCCAATCCCAAAGAAAGGCAAATCCAAAGAATGCTCAAACTACCACACAATTGCACTCATCTCACACGCTAGTAAAGTAATGCTCAAAATTCTCCAAGCCAGGCTTCAGCAGTATGTGAACCGTGAACTTCCTGATGTTCAAGCTGGTTTTAGAAAAGGTAGAGGAACCAGAGATCAAATTGCCAACATCCACTGGATCATTGAAAAAGCAAGAGAGTTTCATGAAAACATCTATTTCTGCTTTATTGACTATGCCAAAGCCTTTGACTGTGTGGATCACAACAAACTGTGGATAATTCTGAAAGAGATGGGAATACCAGACCACCTGATCTGCCTCTGGAGAAATTTGTATGCAGGTCAGGAAGCAACAGTTAGAACTGGACATGGAACAACAGACTGATTCCAAATAGGAAAAGGAGTATGTCAAGGCTGTATATTGTCACCCTGCTTATTTAACTTATATGCAGAGTACATCATGAAAAATGCTGGGCTGGAAGAAACACAAGCTGGAATCAAGACTGCTGGGAGAAATATCAATAAACTCAGATATGCAGATGACACCAGCCTTATGGCAGAAAGTGAAGAGGAACTAAAAAGCCTCTTGATGAAAGTGAAGGTGGAGAGTGAAAAAGTTGGCTTAAAGCTCAACATTCAGAAAATGAAGATCATGGCATCCGGTCCCATCACTTCATGGCAAATAGATGGAGAAACAGGGGAAATAGTGTCAGACTTCATTTTTTGGGGGGCTCCAAAATCACTGCAGATGGTGACTGCAGCCATGAAATTAAAAGACACTTACTCCTTGGAAGGAAAGCTATGACCAACCTAGGTAGCATATTCAAAAGCAGAGACATTACTTTGCCAACAAAGGTTCGTCTAGTCAAGGCTATGGTTTTTCCTGTGGTCATGTATGGATACAAGAGTTGGACTGTGAAGAAGGCTGAGTGCTGAAGAACTGATGCTTTTGAACTGTGATGTTGGAGAAGACTCTTGAGAATCCCTTGGACTGCAAGGAGATCCAACCAGTCCACTCTGAAGGTGATCAGTCCTGGGATTTCTTTGGAAGGAATGATGCTGAAGCTGAAACTCCAGTACTTTGGCCACCTCATGCAAAGAGTTGACTCATTGAAAAGACTCTGATGCTGGGAGGGACTGGGGCAAGAGGAGAAGGGGACGACAGAGGACGAGATGGCTGAATGGCATCACTGACTCTATGGACGTGAGTCTGGGTGAACTCCGGGAGTTGGTGATGGACAGGGAGGCCTGGTGTGCTGCGATTCATGGGGTCTCAAAGAGTCAGACACGACTGAGAGACTGAACTGAACTGAACTGAACTGAAGTTATATTAGCTTAATATAAGTATAGATGGTTGCATACAGAAATATTTTTAACTATGACATATGTTAGTTAATATACACATATTTCCTTGTAATGCCAGTTGAGAGGACATAGAAGCCACAACACTCTAGTAGGAATAGGCACACCTGACTCTCAAATCTTGATTTCTCAATTTATTCCCAAAAAAATTTAACCACAGATCATTGGAATAATTGGACGGTTTTTGGACTGGGTCAGAAAACATACAAGATGAGCCTGGAGCATCTAGTAGTGCCCAAAAGTAAGAAAAGCACTTAACAAACAAAAACAATACAAAATGATGAAGCCAACAACCAAGGTGGGGGGGGGGGCGGGGGCCGGGGGGGGCACAACACAACAAGACGAATATGTAATAGTGGGGTCAGGAGGCAACGGATAAAGCTCTCAATGACCAAATCTGAGAATATATGAATAATAAAATGCATGAAATTTCATTGTGTTATAATCCAAAGTATAAAATAAATATTCTAGAGTCCACACTGTTATAAGTAAATAACTGAATAAATTAATATGTTAGAGAGAATGGGCAAATCTCAAATGCAGAATTTCAAATTAATTTAGATAGTCCACTGTCAAGAAGGTGTGACTTGGACATCCATGCTTGATGTAGATGGTACACAATGACTTTCTTCCAAAGTGCAGTAGGCTATTTCCAAAAAATTCAGTATGGGAAAACGAGTAAGTGTATAGTTGAGAGCTCTGACAAACATCACCTCAGCAAGGTGATTAAGGTTAATATCAACAGTTATGAGCCATATTAATAGTATGTATCCTTGATATGATGTGATGAAAATGGCATTTTACCTTTGTAGTCTTCCTCCCTTAAACAAGTAAGTCTAACCTAATAATGAGAGAAAACTAAGAAGATTTCAATCAAAAGACAGCCTATAAAATATCTGACTAGTGCTTTTCCCAACTGTTGAGATAATCAAAATCAAGGAAAATATGGAGAATTTGTCATAGTTAAGAGAAGCCAAAAACATATGATGACTAAATTTAATGTGATATTCTGGATGGGACTCTGGGACTGAAATGAACATTCAGATCAGATCAGATCAGTCACTCAGTCGTGTCTGACTCTTTGCGACCCCATGAATCGCAGCATGCCAGGCCTCCCTGTCCATCACCAACTCCCGGAGTTCACCCAGACTCACGTCCATCGAGTCACTGATGCCATCCAGCCATCTCATCCTCTGTCGTCCCCTTCTCCTCTTGCCCCCAATCCCTCCCAGCATCAGAGTCTTTTCCAATGAGCCAACTCTTTGCATGAGGTGGCCCAAATACTGGAGTTTCAGCTTCAGCATCGTTCCCTCCAAAGAAATCCCAAGGCTGATCTCCTTCAGAATGGACTGGTTGGATCTCCTTGCAGTCCAAGGGACTCTCAAGACTCTTCTCCAACACCACAGTTCAAAAGCATCAATTCTTCGGCGTTCAGCCTTCTTCACAGTCCAACTCTTGTATCCATACATGACCACAGGAAAAACCATAGCCTTGACTAGACGAACCTTTGTTGGCAAAGTAATGTCTCTGCTTTTGAATATGCTATCTAGGTTAGTCATAACTTTCCTTCCAAAGAGTAAGCGCCTTTTAATTTCATGGCTGCAGTCACCATCTGCAGTGATTTTGGAGCCCTCCAAAAAATGAAGTCTGACACTATTTCCACTGTTTCCCCATCTATTTCCCATGAAGTGATGGGACCAGATGCCATGATCTTTGTTTTCTGAGTGTTGAGCTTTAAGCCAACTTTTTCACTCTCTACTTTCACTTTCATCAAGAGGCTTTTTAGTTCCTCTTCACTTTCTGCCATAAGGGTGGTGTCATCTGCATATCTGAGGTTATTGATATTTCTCCCATCAATCTTGATTCCAGCTTGTGTTTCTTCCAGTCCAGCATTTTTCATGATGTACTCTGCATATAAGTTAAATAAGGTGGCATTAGATTAATGCTAATAAAATATTATTAATGCATGGATTTACCAAAGATAATGTATCAAAATAGGTTCATTAATTGGAACAAATGCATACTTATGTAAGATACTGATAATAGTGGAAACTGGATATAGTTATATGGGAACTCTCTGTCTTCACAATTTTTCTTTAAGGCTAAATCTTTTATAAAACTTTTAAAATTTTTATTTTTATTTTTTTAAATGTTGTTTAACAACATGGTGGAAATATAAGCAAGAAACTTAAAACATTAACGGTGAAAGAGTATTAACTCATTATATGAGTGTATGTATTGTTTTTCAGGTTTCCCTAGTAACTCAGCATTAAAGAATCTGCCTGCAATCCAAGAGATGCAGAAGACTCAGGTTCAATCCCTGGGTTGGGAAGATCCCCTGGAAGAGGGCATGGCAACTCACCCCAGTATTCTTGCCTGGAGAATCCTATGGACTGAGGAGCCTGGTGGGCTACAGTCCATAGGGTCACAAAGAGTCAGACAGGACTGACTGAAGCAACTGAGCAACACACATGTTATTATTTTTACTTTGAATAATTAAAACACCCTCCAGGATATAATAACATTTAACATTTCATGAGTGTCTGAATCTCCCATTTTGGCTAATATTATCTTTACCCTTCTTGCTGTTGTCTTTTGAAATCCAACTTATTTTTTTCAAGGTCTAACAAAAAGCTATAAAGGCTTTTGCACTCACCTCCCAGAAAAATGCTGTCTTTCTTTCCTCTGCATTTATTAAGACAGTCATCTTATAAGAACACATCAAACTTAGGATGTGTATTTTTCTGCCCTTAAGAAAGTGTAAGTTCCTGAGACACTGTGAGATTCTTGGAGTCAGCTTAACACAGTGATTAGAAAATGAATACTCAATCAAGAGAACCTGGAATTGAATCATTAGCTGCTCCATTCTCCAGTAGCATGAACTTAGGCATTATTTAACTTTTCTTTGTCTCAGGTTTCTTATATATAAAATGGCTCTACCTACAATGATATCATGATGAGTAAATGAGTTAATATGTATGAAACTCATAATATGTATGAA
Organism: Bos mutus; assembly: GCF_027580195.1. Classification (NCBI taxonomy): domain Eukaryota; kingdom Metazoa; phylum Chordata; class Mammalia; order Artiodactyla; family Bovidae; genus Bos; species Bos mutus. The sequence goes on along the minus strand of NC_091635.1, from coordinate 58,838,561 downwards.
ATGAATACATAATATGTATGAGTTAATATGTATGTATGAAAGTTAAGAAAAATCCTGGTATGTGGAATTAACTTTATAGATTATCTCTATTATTATTATTAATGCTATTGTTATCACCTGGTTTAAATAAGCAATGGCTTATTAGACAGCTGTTGCTTTTCTATTTAAATTTAATAAATGCCATGGAGTAAAATGTAGCCAATTTATTGGTCTCTGTAAAACTATGATGTGACTTTACAGAATAAATTTAAGGAATCAGAAACTCCAAATCATATTCCCAATTCTACTGAAAGCTGAACGAATGAAGTAAAGAATTCATCTTTCATTATAGTTGAATAGAGAATGGTAGATTCTAGTATATAAGCTACACACATCTCTAGTGTTTAAAGAATATTGTTGGAAATTTGACAAATGTCTTTTAGACAAAGGAAAATCAGTTGCCTTTAGTAATGCAAAATGTTACTGAGACATTCTATAAACTTTATTGTATTAAACTTTTTTTGTATCACAAACTCATGATGTTATTTCCATATGAATACCTGAAACACATTTAAATTTTTGGTCCCAGGGCCTAGGAAATTCATAAATGTAAATAATATTTGTGAAGCATTAGAATTATAAGTATATAGAAGTGCTCATTTTTATTTTAAGCATATCATGGAGATTATCATAATAAAGTATGTCTGCATTTCCTAAAATCTTAGAAATAGTATCTCAAATGTATTTTAAGATTTAAAAATAAGTAATTTTCCTTATCTTTTAACAATCTACCTTAGAAAGACCACCATGTATATAGCAGCTAACATAGGTAAACATATCATATGAAAGACTTTTATCCCAAAGAAATAAATCCCTATAATACAGAAAATCAGGTAACTATGACAAATATTTTTATATAACATATATGTATCTACAAATTTTATATATTATATAGAATATTAAACAAATAGACAGCAATGACAGGCAGTGGATGCAAAGGAGATGAGAGTAGCTCTTAACTGACATTGAGAGACTCAATTTTCATATTCATAGTTAGCGTAATCTCTCCTCTCATAATTACCAAGCTAGGATTATTCCTAATAGTAGTAACACACACACACACAGCCAAAAACATACATGCACACACAGACATATATAGAGAAAAACAGATTCATTTTTATAACGCCTTTCTTCCATAGAGCAAAAAAAAAAAAAATGCTTTCATGAGAAATTAGTTTTTTTCATTTATTAGCATGTCTTCTTCTAGGTATTTAATATAAATGAGAATATCTCTACAAGAAAATTATAAGAAGTATTAGAACTATTGTATGTGAATATCCTTTGATAATGAAATAATTTTTATAGATTGATTTTGTTAAAGATTAAGATAAATAGTTTTCAACATGGATATATTTCTTGTGTTTTGATGATTATAACCACATTGAAAAAACACATGAGAGCCATGAGTCTTTCTGGGTATTTGAGCACAGATATATTCACCTTCACATGCTCACACACACACACACGCACAATTCATATAAACATCCAGCATGTCTATGGATCACCTAAAGCTGTGCATGAATGCATACTCAGTTATGTCTGACTCTTTGTGAGCCCATGGACTGTAGCCCGCCAAGCTCCTCTGTCCATGGCATTTCCCAGGCAAGAAAACTGCAGTGGGTTGCCATTTCCCCCTCCAGGGGACCTTCCCCATCCAGGGATTGAACCCATATCTCCTGTGTATCGTGCATTGGAAGGTAGATTATTAATCACTGAGCCACCTAGGAAGCCCTTCACCTAAAGCTGTATAGCCACCCAAAGACCCCAGATAAGAACTTTTGTTGTAAAATATTTAATAAAACTTCTAGGGCAGTGGAATATCAATGATAAGCAATATGAATGCTGATTAGTGAAATACTAATAATAAGCAAGTGATCATCCTGGATTCAAATATCCCCCAGGATGGACTTGGAAATTGAAATCTTATTCAAAGGACAATATTCAAATGCAAGGTTTTATTGTGAAATCACAACCTGATTCAGTTTCAACCTCCAAATTGACTAGCATTTTCGTAAATTTTGTGGGGAATACTATGCTCCTCTTGATTGCTATCTTTTCTTGGATATTAAAAATCCACACCTTCAGTTAACTTCAACAGCTTCAGAAACACAAACAGTAAGCTCTTCACAAATTTCTTTTTTTTTAATTTTTTTTAAAATTTTATTTTATTTTTAAACTTTACAATATTGTATTAGTTTTGCCAAATATCGAAATGAATCCGCCACAGGTATACCCGCGTTCCCCATCCTGAACCCTCCTCCTCCCTCCTCCCTCCCTACCCTCCCTCTGGGGTCGTCCCAGTGCACCAGCCCCAAGCATCCAGTACCGTGCATCGAACCTGGACTGGTGACTCGTTTCATACATGATATTATACATGTTTCAATGCTATTCTCCCAAATCTCCCCACCCTCTCCCTCTCCCACAGAGTCCATAAGACTGATCTATACATCGGTGTCTCTAAATTTCATTTTTTTGAAAATACAGTCTTTCAACCTATAATTATTTCTCACGGGTGAATTTGCTGCCCTTTTGCTTCATTAGAATTTTTTTTTTCCCTCGGAAGTCATAAGTTGTAGACTGAAGTTTCTCATGTTGATTCTTTCAGTGTGTAACATGGAATTCAGTATAAATCACTTAAAGCTTTATAAAGTTTTTTAGAGTATTTTACCCTCTGATTAGATTTGTATATATTCACATTCTGATTGTCACAAATGAAATTAGCTTTTTCTGCCAAACGCATCTTGACCCTGTTCTGACAGAAACTGCAGCAGTTACAGATTATTAGCAATAAATTCATTTACACCATGTTGTAATTCTATGCTACATGAAGAATGAACACTATTTATTCATGCACTACAAGAAACACTCTAAGGAATTTCTGTGAAAGAGAATCAGGTCATTATTTGTTGAAATGAACAAGTCATTAAGACATACAACACATCTATTAATCAATGAAAAACTATTTCTAATTTTACCTTCATAACTTTAAGATATTTTCTACCAAAGCAAAAGCCAAGCATGAACTAATCAGTTCTTACAAGTCCACATTAATGGTAAAAGGTTATTCTGATATTTCAGAAACTGTATACTGATCTTTAAAATGTTCTATAAGGATATATAATATTTAAATTAAATAATGAAACCTCATGTTAAGCCCATAGGCACCCTCTTCATTTTCTATTTGATATAGATATGTCTGATAAACAATCAATTAAAGCTGATCAAACACTTTTAGCTAAAATATTTTTAGTTAAGTTTGCTGATTATCTTCTTAGTAGGAAAAATAATCAGCAAACTTAACTAAAAATATTTTAACTAAAAGTGTTAAAATAGTATTGTGTTCTTGTAATAACTGAATAATAGATACTTATCTCTGTTTCAAAAAACTATATGCTTAAACAGTGAGAGCCAAATTTGGTACCCATATAAGGAGACAAGATGAAAAGTTGAAGTGCAAATGGACACTAAACTTACCAAATCATTCAAACTCATCAGGAACCAACATAACTCAAATTATTCCAACAAACAAATGCCCCTTTAACCTACAAAATTGGAAAACAAAAATAAAGACTAAATAATAGGTTACTGGGCTTCCTAGGGCCTCAGTGGTAAAGATCCACCTGCCAATGTGGGACATGTGGATTTGATCCCTGGGTCAGGAAGACACCCTGGAGAAGTATCCTTGCCTGCAAAGTCCCATGTACAGAGGAGTCTGGCAAGCTACAGTCCATGGAGTCACAAAAGAATCAGACATGACTGCATGACTAAAAAACAATGATAGTTTATCCATTGAATTTTTGCTCTTATCTTTCCAGAAGATTTGAGAAAACCTGTGAAACTACAAACTTATTGAACAGTAAAGCACATATGTACCTTGATATATGACACAGAGACTAAGAAATATATAAGTAAAATAAATATTACAAGCCAAATAGAAAAACTAGATTTAAAACACAACTTTTCTATGTGAATATAATTGTAAATGTGTTAGTGAACCCTTTTGCTATAAAAATAGGCCCTGTTTCAGTGATTTATATAATCATCTCTTGAAAAGAGTCTAATTAACTTGGAACAGTCTCACTTAGAGGTAAAGAAGTTAATAAGACAGAAAAGAAACAAAAACAGACAGCAAAAATTAGGCCAAAAGTTTTTTTTTTTTTTTCCCTACCAAATCCTTAATAAATTCATGAATGCCAAGGAAACCTAATGAACTTAAGAGAAAGAATTAATATGAAAGTGAAAGAACGAGCAAATAAAAGGGAAGAGGAGAGTAAAAGTGACTGAGAAGGAGACAGAGTGACAGAAACAGTAACAGAGATGGAGAGACAAAGCACAAAAGAGAAACTGAAGGTGCAGCTGACCAACATGAGGATTAAATGAAGAAGAAAACAAACAAAGATGAGAGGATTTTATGTCAAATTTAAACATAAACAAATAAATATATGGAAATATTTTTGACCACTGTCAGTCCAGTTCAGTCGTTCAGTCGTGTCCGACTCCTCATGACCCCATGAGCCGCAGCCCACCAGGCCTCTCTGTCCATCACCAACACCCAGAGTTTACCCAAACTCATGTCCATTGAATTGGTGATGCCATCCAGCCATCACATCCTCTGTTGTTCCCTTCTCCTCCTGCCCCCAATCCCTCCCAGCATCAGGGTCTTTTCCAATTAGTCAACTCTTTGCATGAGGTGGCCAAAGTACTGGAGTTTCAGCTTCAGCATCAGTCCTTCCAATGAACACCCAGGACTGATTTCCTTTAGGATGGACTGGTTGGATCTCCTTGCAGTCCAAGGGACTCTCAAGAATCTTCTCCAACAGCACAGTTCAAAAGCATCAATTCTTCGGTGCTCAGCTTTCTTCACAGTCCAACTCTCACATCCATACATGACCACTGGAAAAACCATATATAGCTTAACCAAATATATGTTAAATAATGTACCTTAGCAAAATAGGGGGAAAATAAGAAGATACAGATTACAAAAACTGACACTAAAGGAATTAGAAAATATTTTTCTTTTTTAATTAACTAATGTCCCTATTTATTCATATTTTCTTAGTTTTCCCCTAATGTCTTTTGTCTGTGTCAGGTCCCATCCTAGATACTACTTTATATTTAATTGTCATGTCTTGTCAGGCTCTTCTCAGCTATGAGAGTTTCTTAGACTTTTCTTATTTTCAGCAACCTTCCTGGTTTTGTAGAAAATTCCTCAAATGGGACTTGTCTGATTTTTTTCTCATGAGTTTTAAAAATTAATTGGAGTATAATTATTTTACAACGTGATGTTAGTTTCTGCTTTACAACAATGTGGCTCAGCTATACACCTACATATATCCCCTCCCTCTTGATCTCACACTTTGATCTCACCTTTCTAGGTCATCACAGAGCACTGAGCTGAACTTATGCTATACAGCGCTACAAATTAGCTATCAATTTCACACATATTAGAATATATATGTCAATGCTACTGTCAATGTGTTCCACTCTCTCCTTCCCCCACTGTGTCCAGAAGTCCATTCTCTACATCTATGTCTGTATAAATAGGTTCATCAGTACCATTTTTCTAGATTATATATGTGTGTGTGTGCTAATATGAGGTGTTTTTTTTTTTCCCCCTCTCTCTCTTTTTCTGACTTACTTCACTCTGTATGACAGACTCCAGGTTCATCCACATCACTACAAAGGACCCAACTTCATAACTTTTTATCACTGAGTAATATTACATTGTATATATGTACCACATTTTTATCCATTAATCTTTTGATGGTCATCTAGGTTGCTTGCATGTCCTGGAAGAAACTAGCGCTGCAGGAGTGCTCCAATGAACTTAGAGTACATGCATCATTTTGAATTACAGTTCTCTCTGGGTATATCCCAGTAGTGGGATTGCAGGGTAGTTTTATTTTTAGTTTTTTAAGGAACCCACATACTGTTCTCCATAGTGGTTGTATCAATTTACATTCCATCAAAAGTGAGGATTCACTTTTCTCCACATTCTCTCCAGCATTTACTGTTGGTAGAGTTTTTGATAATTGTCATTCTGACTGATGTGAGGTGATACTTCATTGTAGTCTTTATGTGCACTTCTCTAATAATGACTGATGTTGGACATCTTTTTCATGTGTTTGTTGGCCATCTGTATATCCTCTTTGGAGGAATGTCTACTTAGGTGTTCTGACCACTTTTTGATTGAGTTATTTTTTTCTGATATTGAGCTGCATGAGCTGCTTTTATATTTTGGAGATTAATCTCTTGTTGGTTGATTTGTCTGCAAATATTTTCTGCCATTCTGAAGATTGTCTTTTCATCTTTTCTATTGTTTCTGATGCTGTGCAAATGCTTTTAAATTTAAAATTTGTCAATATTTGCCTGCAAATATTTTCTGCCATTCTGAAGATTGTCTTTTCATCTTTTCTATGGTTTCTGATGCTGTGCAAATGCTTTTAAATTTAACCAGGTCCCATTTGTGTTTTTGTTTTTATTTTCTAGGAGGCAGATCAAAAGTTATCTTGCTACAATTTATGTCAGAATTTTCTACCTATATTTTCCTCTAAGAGTTTTATAATATCCAGCCTTACATTCATCTTTAATCTACTTCAAGTTTATTTTTGAACATAGTATTAGGAAGTGATATAATTTCATTCTTTTACATGTAGCTCTCCAGTTTTCCCATCAACATTTATTGAAGAGACTGTATTTTCTCCATTGTATATTCTTTCCTCATTTGTCATAGATTAGGTGACCATAGGTGCATGGATTTATCTCTGGATTTTCTGCCCTTTTCCATTGATCTATATTTCTGTTTATGTTCCAGAACCATAATGTTTTGATTAAAGTAGCTTTGTAGTATAGTTTGAAGTCAAGGAGCCTGATTTCCCCAGCTCTATTTTTCTTTCTCAAGATTGCTTTGGCAATCTGGGTCTTTTTTGCTTCAATACAAATTGAATTTTTTTTTTTTTCTGATTCTGGGAAAAATGACATTGATAATTTGATAGAGATTGCATTGAATCTGTAGACTGCTTTGGGTAGTACAGGCATTTTGACAATATAGATTCTTTCAAGCCAAGAATATGGTATATCTCTCCATCTCTTTGTGTCATATTTCATATCTTCCATTAGTACCTTATAGTTTTCTGAGTACAGTTATGTTTTTTCCTTAGGCAAGTTTGTTCCTAGGTATCTTATACTGTTTGATGCATTGTTAAATGGGATTTTTTTCCTTTAATTTCTCTTTCCAATCTTTCATTGTTAGTATATAGGAATGTAAGAGGTTTTAGTGTATTGTTTTTGTATCCTGCAACTTTACCAAGTTCATTGACAAGCTCTAGGAGCTTTCTGGTAACACCTTTGGGATTTCCAATATATAGTATCTTGTCATCTGCAAACAGTGACAGTTTTACTTCTTCTTTTCCAATTTATATTCCTTTTATGTATTTATTTTTAATATTCTATAATTTTCATGGCTAAGACTTCCAAAACTATGTTGAATCAAACTGGCAAGAGTAAACCTACTCCTCTTTTTGCTGATCTTAGAGGAAATGCTTTCAACTCTTCACCATTAAATGTAACATTATCTATAGTTTTGTCATATGTGGTCTTTCATATGTTGAGGTGAGTTTCCTCTCTTCCCACTATCTGGAGAGTTTTTACCATAAATGGATGTCAAATTTTATCAAAAACTTTTTTTTTTCCCCTACATCTGTTGAGATGACCATGTGGTTCTGATTCTTCAGTTTGTTAATGTGGTGTGTCACATTATTCAGTTTGTTAATGTGCTCGTAGCATATGTTGCATCAGAGATCAGATCAGATCAGTCGCTTAGTCGTGTCCAACTCTTTGCGACCCCATGAATCACAGCATGCTAGGCCTCCCTGTCCATCACCAACTCCCGGAGTTCACCCAGACTCACGTCCATTGAGTCAGTGATGCCATCCAGCCATCTCTTCCTCTGTTGTCCCCTTCTCTTGTCCGCAATCCCTCCAAGCACTAGAGTCTTTTCCAATGAGTCAACTCTTCACATGAGGTGCTCAAAGTCCTGGAGTTTCAGCTTTAGCATCATTCCTTCCAAAGAAATCCCAGGGCTGGTCTCCTTTAGAATGGACTGGTTGGATCTCCTTGCAGTCCAAGGGACTCTCAAGAGTCTTCTCCAACACCACAGTTTAAAAGCATCAATTCTTCAGTGCTCAGCCTTCTTCACAGTCCAACTCTCACATCCATACACGACCACAGGAAAAACCATAGCCTTAACTAGACGAACCTTTGTTGGCAAAGTAATGTCTCTGCTTTTGAATATGCTATCTAGGTTGGTCATAACTTTCCTTCCAAAGAGTAAGCATCTTTTTAATTTCATGGCTGCAGTCACCATCTGCAAGATTTTGGAGCCTAGAAAAATAAAGTCTGACACTGTTTCCACTGTTTCCCCATCTATTTCCCATGAAGTGATGGGACCGGATGCCATGATCTTCGTCTTCTGAATGTTGAGCTTTAAGCCAACTTTTTCACTCTCCACTTTCAATTTCATCAAGAGGCTTTTGAGTTCCTCTTCACTTTCTGCCATAAGGGTGGTGTCATCTGCATATCTGAGGTTATTGATATTTCTCCCATCAATCTTGATTCCAGCTTGTGTTTCTTCCAGTCCAGCATTTCTCATGATGTACTCTTCATATAGGTTAAATAAACAGGGTGAGAATATACAGCCTTGACGTACTCCTTTTCCTATTTGGAATCAGTCTGTTGTTCCATGTCCAGTTCTAACTGTTGCTTCCTGACCTGCATACAAATTTCTCAAGAGGTAGATCAGGTGGTCTGGTATTCCCATCTTTTTCAGAATTTTCCACAGTTGATTGTGATCCACACAGTCAAAGGCTTTGGCATAGTCAATAAAGCAAAAATAGATGTTTTCATGGAACTCTCTTGCTTTTTCGATGATCCAGCAGATGTTGGTAATTTGATCTCTGGTTCCTCTGCCTTTTCTAAAACCAGCTTGAACATCAGGAAATTCATGGTTCACATATTGCTGAAGCCTGGCTTGGAGACTTTTAAGCATTACTTTACTAGATTTGCATATATTGAACAAAAGGGGCTTCCCTAATGGTTCAGAGGGTAAAGAATCTGTCTGCAACTCCAGAGACACAAGAGATGCAGGTTTGATCCCTGGTCGGAAAGATCTCCTAGGGAAGGAAATGGCAAACAACTCTGGTATTCTTGCCTGAAAAATCCCATGAACAGGCGATCTTCATGTTCTACAGTTCATGGGGTCGCAAAGAGTTGAAAATGACTGAGCCACTGAACATGACATTGAAAAAATTATGACATCCCTGGAATAGATTCCACTTGATTATGGTCTGTGCTCCTTTAAATGTGTTGTTGGATTTGGTTTGCTGGCATTTAGTTTGGAATTTTTGTGTCTATGTTCATCAGTAATATCGGCCTGTAATTTTTTTTTTCTTTTTTTGTAATATCATAGTCTGATTTCAGTATCAAGGTGATGGTGGCCTATATTTTTGGAGGGGTTTCAGAAGGATAGGTGTTAACTCTTCTGGGTGAAACCATCTGGTTCCAACAGTGAAACCATCTGGTTCTGGACTTTTGTTTGTTGGAATTTATAAAATACAGTTTCAATTCCATTACTTGGAATTTGTCTATTCATATATTCTATTTTTATGGTTCCGGCTTGAGAGATTGTACCTTTCTACGACTTTGTCCATTTTAGGTTGCCCATTTTATTCATATATATATAGTTGCTCATAGCAGCCTCATGATCCTCTATATATTTGTGGTGTCCATTGTAACTGCTTCTTTTTCTTTTCTAATGTTATTGATTTGAACCCTCTCCTTTTTCTGGATAAGTGTAGCTAAAGCTTTTTCAATTTTACCTTTTCAAAGAACGAGTTTTTACTTATATTGCTCTTTGCTCTTATTTTAATCTTGTCTGTTTCATTTGTTTCTGCTCTGATCTTTGTCTTTTCTTTCCTTCTATGACTTTAGGGTTTGTTTGTTCTTCTTCCTCTAGTTGCTTTAGGTGTAATTTTAGGTTGTTTATTTGAGAATTTTCTTTTTCTCCTGGATTAAAACTTTATTGTTATAGATTTTCATCTTAGAACTGTATTTTTCTGTATCCATAGGCCTTGGATCACAATGTTTATGTTGTCATTTGTCTCTATGTATTTTTTTTTTAATTTTTTCTTTGATTTCTTCAGTGATCCATAGGTGTTTTTTTTTTTTATTTACATATTGCTTAGCATACCCGTGTTTGTATTATTTATAGCTCCTTTTTCCTGTAATTTATTTCTTATCTCATAGCATGATGGACAGAAAAGATACTTTATATGATTTCAGTTTAACAAAGCTAATGTGACCCAAGATGTGATCTTTCCTGAAGCATGTTTCATGTGCACTTACAAGCATATTCTGCTGCTTTTGGATGGACTGTCCTGTGAATATCAACTATGTCTATCTGGACTAAGGTATAATTTAAAGCTTGTGTTTTCTTATTAACTTCTTTCTGGATGATCTACCCATTGGTATAAGTGAGGTGTTGTTTCCCTTTATGGCTGTTAGCATTTGCCTTGTATACTGAGGTGCTTCTATGTTGGGTGCATATGTATGTCTTATTGTTTTTAATTCTTCCTGGATTGGTCCCTTGATCATTATGTAGTGTACTTCTTTATCTCTTATAACAGTCTTTAAAGTCAATTTTATCGAAGAAGAGTATCATTACTCCAGGTTTCTTTTGATTTTTATTTGCATGGAATGACTTTTTCCATTCCCTTACTTTTACTCTGTGTATGTTCCTAGATCTGAAGTGAATCTGTTATAGGCAGCATATATGAGTCTTAATTTTGCATTAATTCAGGCAGTCTGGTCTTTTAGTTGGAATGTTTAATCCATTTACATTTAAGGTAATTTTTGATATGCATGTTCCTATTGTCATTCTCTTAATTGTTTTGGGTTTGTTTTTGTAGGTCATTTTTCTTTTCTTCTTTTTTTTTCCCCCTCCTGTGATTTGATGACTATCTTTAGTGTTGCTTTTAGGTTGCTTTCCTTTTTTGAGTATCTGTAATAGGTTTTTGGCTTGCATTTTCCATAAGGTTATGACTTAGCAACCTATCTATGCACAAATTTACTTTAAGTTGCTGGTCTGTTCATTTAAAATGAAATTCTTTTCCCCAGTATTTGTACTCTCCTCTTCTCATGTTTTTTTTAGTCTTGATATCATGCTTGTATATGGATGATTTCTTGCTTTTGCTGTATGCTTGTTTTAATCAGTGAGCTTTCCAGTTTGTGACTTTATGCTTCTATTGTGCATTCTTTTTCATCCCTCTGCCAAGAGAAGTTCCTTTATTATTTGCTGTAAGAGTAGTTTGGTGCTGTTGTGTTATCTTAGGTTTTGCTTGTCTATAAAGCTGCTAATTTCTCCACTTAATCTGTGTGAGAGCCTTGCTGCATAGAATACCCTTGAGTTTTTTATTTTATTAATTAATTTATTTTAACTGGGGGCTAATTACTTTACACTATTGTGGTTTTTGCCATATATTGAGATGAATCAGCCTCAGGTGTACATGTGTCCCCACACCCTTAACACCCCTTCCCCCTCCTTCCCCATTCCATCTCTCTGGGTTGTCCCAGTGCACCTACTTTGAGTGGCTTGTTTCATGCATCAAACTTGGACTGGTCATCTATTTCACATATGGTAATATATATGTCTCAATGATATTCTCTCAAATCATCCAACCCTTGGCTTTTCCCAGAGTCCAAAAGTCTGTTCTTTATATCTGTGTCTCTTTTGCTGTCTCACATATAAGGTTGTGGTTACCATCTTTCTAAATTCCATATATATGCCTCAATGTATTGTATTGGTGTTTCTCTTTATGACTTGCTTCACTCTGTATAATAGGCTCCAGTTTCATCCACCTCATTAAAACTGACTCAAATGTGCTCTTTTTTGTAGCGCAGTGATATTCCATGACGGGAGAAGACTCTTGAGAGTCCCTGGGACAGCAAGGAGATCCAACCTGTACATCCTAAAGGAAATCAGTCTTCGATATTCTTTGGAAGGACTGATGCTGAAGCTGAACTCCAAAATTTGGCCAACTGATGCGAACAACAGACTCATCTGAAAAGACCCTGATGCTTGGAAAGATTGAAGGCAGGAGGAGAAGGGGATGACAGAGGATGAAATGGTCAGATGGCATCACCAACTCAATGGACATTAGTTTGAGTAGGTTCTGGGAGTTGGTGATGGACAGGGAAGCCTGGCATGCTGCAGTCCATGGGGTGGCAGAGTCAGACATGAATGAACGACTGAACTGAACTGAATATTCCATTGTATATATGTACCATAACTTCCTTATCCATTTGTCTGCCAGTGGACATCTAAGTTGCTTCCATGTCTTAGCTATTGCAAGCGGTGCTTCAGTGAACATAGAGTACATGTGTCTCTTTCAATTATCGTTTTCTTGGTGTGTATGCACAGCAGTGAGATTGCCGGTTTGTATGGCAGTCCTATTTCTAGTTTATTAAGGAATCTCCACACTGTTCTACATAGTGGCTGTACTAGCTTGCATTCCCACCAACAGTGTAAGAGGGTTCCCTTTTCTCCACACCCTGTCCAGCATTTACTGTTTGTAGACTTTTTGAAGGCAGCCATTCTGACTGGCATGAAATGGTACGTAATTGTGGTTTTGATTTGCATTTCTCTGACAATGGGCATCTTTTCATGTATTCTTTGAAGAAATCTCTGTTTAGTTTTTTGGGCCAATTTTTGATTGGGTTTTTTTTTTTTCCTAGTAATAAGCTGCATGGGCTACTTGTATATTTTGGAGATGAATTCTTTGTCATTTGTTACATTTGCTATTGCTATTATTTTCTCCCATTCTGAAGGCTCCCTTTTCACTTTGTTCATAGTTTCTTTTATTGTGAAAAACCTTTAAAGTTTAGTTAGGACCCATTAGCTTATTTTTTGTTTTTATTTCCATTACTCTGGGAAGTGGATCATAGAAGATCTTGCTGTGATTTATGTCAGAGTGTTCTGCCTACATTTTCCTCCAAGAATTTTATAGTTTCTGATCTAATATTTAAATATATAATCCATTTTGAGTTTACTTTTGTGTATGGTGTTAGAAAGTGTTCTAGTTTCATTCATTTACAGGTGGTTGGCCAATTTTCCCAGCACCACTTTTTAAAGAGATTGTTTTTGCTCCATATAGTTTTGCCTCCTTTGTCAAAGATAAGATGTCCATAGGTGTCTGGATTTATCTCTGGGCTATCTATTTGTTTCATTGATCTATATTTCTGTCTTTGGGCCAATATCATACTGTCTTGATGACTGTAGCATTGTAGTATAATCTGAAGTCAGGCAGGTTGATTCCTCCAGTTCTATTCTTCTTTCTCAAGATTGCTTTGCTTAGTCGAGGTTTTTTGTGTTTCCATACAAATTCTGAAATTATTTATTTTAGTTCTGTGAAAAACACCATTGGTAGATTGAAAAGGATTGCATTGAATCTATAGATTGCTTTGGGTAGTATAATCATGCTCACTATATTGATTCTTCCAGTTCACTAACATGGTATATTTCTCCAACATTTATGTAACCTTTGATTTCTTTCATCAGTGTGTTAAAATATTCTATATATAGGTTTTTTGTTCCTTCAGGTAAATTTATTCCTAAGTATTTTATTATTTTCATTGCAATGGTGAATGGGATGGTTTCCTTAATTTCTATTTATGTTTTCTCATTGTTAGTACAGAGGAATGCAATGGATTTCTGTGCATTAATTTTATACCCTGCAACTTTACTATATTCATTGATTGGCTTTAGTAATTTTGGGGTGGTATCTTTAGGGTTTTCAAGGTAAATTATCATGTCATCTGCAAACAGTGAGAGTTTATTTCTTCTTTTGCAATATGGATTCCTTTTATTTCTTTTTCTTCTCTTATTGCCTTGGCTGGGACTGCCAAGACTATGTTGAATAACAGTGGTGAGAGTAGGTACCCTTGTCTTGTTTCTGGTTTTAGGGGAAATACTTTCAATTTTTCACCATTGAGGATAATGTGGGTTTGTCATGTATGGTCTTTATTATGTCGAGGTATGTTCCTTCTATGACTGCTTTCTGGAGAGTTTTTATCATAAATGGGTGTTGAGTTTTGTTAAAAGGTTTCTCTGCATCTATTGAGATAATCATATGGTTTTTATCTTAAAATTTGTTAATATGGTGCATCAATCACATTATTTGATTTTTGAAAATTGAAGAATACTTGCATCACTGGGGTAAAGCCCACTTGGTCATGATGTATGATCTTTTTTATATGTTGTTGGATTTTGTTTGCTAGAATTTTGTTGAGGATTTTTGCATCTATGTTCATCAGTGATATTGGCCTGTAGTTTTCTTTCTTTTTCGTTTTTTGCCAGTTTTGTCTGCTTTTGATATTAGGGTAATAGTGGCCTCAGAATGAGTTTGGGAGTTTACCTTCCTCTACAATTTTCTGGAAGATTTGGTGAAGGATAGGTGTTAGTTCTTCTCTAAATTTTTCGTTGAATTCACCTGTGAAGCCATCTGGTCCTGGGCTTTTGTTTCTTGGAAGATTTTTTATTACAGCTTTGATTTTCATCCTTGTAATGGATCTGTTAAGATTCTATTTCTTTGTGGTTCCATTTTAGAAGGTTATACTTTTCTAAGAGTTTGTTCATTGCTTCCAAGTTTTCCTTTTCACTGGCAAATAATTGCTCATAGTAGTCTCTTAGTATTTTTTGTATTTCTGTGTACACTGTTGTGATTTCTACATTTTCATTTCTAATTTTACTGATTTGATTCTTCCACCTTTTTTTCTTGATGAGTCTCATTAATGGTTTTTCTATATTATTTATCTTCTCAAAGAACCAGTTTTTAGTATTTTGATGTTTTGCTATACCCTCCTTCATTTACTTTCCATTTATTTCCGCTCTGATTTTTATGAATTATTTCCTTCTATTAACTTTATGTTCAGTTCAGTTCAGTTCAGTCGCCCAGTTCTGTCCGACTCTTTGCAATCCCATGGACTGCAGCATGACAGGCCTCTCTATCCATCACTAACTCCCAAAGTTTATCAAAACTCATGTCCATTGAGTCAGTGATGCCATCCAACCATCTCATCCTCTGTCATCCCCTTCTCCTCCTGCCCTCAATCTTTCTCAGCATCTGAGTCTGTTCAAATGAGTCAGTTCTTCACATTAGGTGGCCAAAGTATTGCAGTTTCAACATCAGTCCTTCCAATGAACACCTAGGACTGATTGCCTTTAGGATGGATTGGTTGGATCTCCGTGCAGTCCAAGGGACTCTCAAGAGTCTTCTCCAACACCACAGATCAAAAGCATCAATTCTTCGGCGCTCAGCTTTCTTTACAGTCCAACTCTCATCCATACATGTCGACTAACTGGGGTTCTTCTTTTCCTAGCTGCTTTAGGTATAAAGTTAGGTTGTTTATTTGATATTTCTCTTATTGCTTGAGGTACACTTTTATTGATATGCACTTCCCTCTTGGCACTGCTTTTACTGAATCCAATAGGTTTTGGGTTGTTGTATTTTCATTTTCATTTGTTTCTAAGCATATTTTTATTCCCTCCTTGTTTTCTTCCATGATCTGCTGGTTATTCAGAAGTGTGTTGTTTAGCCTCCGTATGTTTGTATTTTCAGTGTTTTTTTTTTTTTTCTTTTTTTTTTTTTTTTTTTGTGGTTGACATCTAAGCACAATGTGATCAGAAAAGGTGCTTGAAATAATTTTTTTTTTTTTTTTTTTTAATTTATGAGGGCTAGATTTATTGCCCAGGTTGTGATCTATCCTGGAGAATGTTCCGTGTGCACTTGAGAAAAATAATGACTTCCACTTCTTGGCATGAAATGTTTTTTATATATATATATATATATCAATTAGGTCTAACTGGTCCATTGTATCATTTAAAGTTTGTGTTTCCTTACTAATTTCCTGCTTGACTGATCTATCCAAAGATGTCAGTGAAGTATTAAAGTCCCCCACTATTATGGTGTTACTGTTAATTTCCCCTTTCATACTTGTTACCATTTACCTTACGTATTGAGGTGCTCCTATGTTGCATGCATATATATTTATACTTGTTCTATCTTCTTTTTGCGTTGATACTTTGATTATTATGTAGTGTCCTTCTTTGTCTCTCATCACTGTCTTTATTTCAAAATCAATTTTATCTGATATGAGTATTGCTACTCTTGCTTTCTTTTGGTCCCCATTTGCATGAAACATCTTTCTCTAGCACCACACTTTTAGTCTGTATTTGTCCCTAGGTTTCAGGAAGGTCTCTTGTAGACAATATATATAGGGCTCTTGTTTTTGTATCCATTCAGCCAGTCTTTGTCTTTTGTTGGAGCATTTAGCCCATTTACATTTAAGGTGATTATTGATAAGTAAGGAAAGATAAGAAAACCTTCCTCAGTGATCAATGTGAAGAAATATAGGAAAACAACAGAATGGGAAAGGTGAGAGATCTATTGATGAAAATTAGAGATACCAAAAGAACATTTCATGCAAAGATGGGCTCAATAAAGGACAGAAATGGTATGGACCTAACAGAAGCAGAAGATATTAAGAAGAGGTGGCAAGAATACACAGAAGAACTATACAAAAAAGATCTTCACGACTCAGATAATCATGATGGTGTGATCACTCACCAAGGACCAGATATCCTGGAATGCAAAGTCAAGTGGGCCTTAGAAACCATCATTATGAACAAAGTTAGGGGAGGTGATGGAATTCCAGTTGAGCTATTTCAAATCCTGGAAGATGATGCTGTGAAAGTGATGCACTCAATATACCAGCAAATTTGGAAAACTCAGGAGTGGCCACAGGACTGGAAAAAGGTCAGTTTTCACTCCAATCCCAAAGAAAAGCAATGCCAAAGAATGCTCAAACTACTGCACAATTGCACTCATCTCACACGCTAGTAAAATAATGCTCAAAAATCTCCAAGACAGGCTTCATCTGCATATCTGAGGTTACTGATATTTCTCCTGGCAATCTTGATTCCAGCCTGTGCTTCTTCCAGCCCAGCGTTTCTCATGATGTCCTCTGAATATAAGTTAAATAAGTAGGGTGATAATATACAGCCTTGGCGTACTCCTTTTCCTATTTGGAACCAGTCTGTTGTTCCATGCCCAGTTCTGACGGTTGCTTCCTGACTGTCAGGCAATACATGAACCGTGAACTTCCAGTTGTTCAAGCTGGTTTTCGAAAAGGCAGAGGGACCAGAGATCAAATTGCCAACATCCGCCAGATCATCGAAAAAGCAAGAGAGTTCCAGAAAAATATCTATTTCTACTTTATTGACTATGTGAAAGCATTTGACTGTGTGGATCACAATAAACTGTGGAAAATTCTGAAAGAGATAGTAATACCAGACCACCTGACCTGCCTCTTGAGAAATCTATATGCAGGTCAGGAAGCAACCGTCAGAACTGGACATGGAACAACAGACTGGTTCCAAATAGGAAAAGGAGTACGTCAAGGCTGTATATTCTCACCCTGCTTATTTAACTTATATGCAGAGTACATCATGAGAAATGCTGGGCTGGAAGAAGCACAAGCTGGGATTAAGATTGCTGGGAGAAATATCAATAACCTCGGATATGCAGATGACACCACCCTTATGGCAGAAAGTAAAGAGGAACTAAAAAGCCTCTTGATGAAAGTGAAAGTGGAGAGTGAAAAAGTTGGCTTAAAGCTCAACATTCAGAAAACTAAGATCATGGCATCTGGTCCCATCACTTCAGGGCAAATAGATGGGGAAACAGTGGAAACAGTGTCAGATTTAATTTTTTTCAGCTGCAAAATCACTGAAGATGGTGATTGCAGCCATGAAATTAAAAGATGCTTACTCCTTGGAAGGAAAGTTATGACCCTGGTGCACTGGGACGACCCAGAGGGATGGTATGGGGAGGGAGAAGGGATGGGGAACACATATATACCTGTGGTGGATTCATTTTGATATTTGGCAAAACTAATACAATATTGTAAAGTTTACAAATAAAATAAAATTTAAAAAAATAAAAATAAAATAAAAATAAAAAACAGAGACATTACCTGCCAACAAAGATTCATCTAGCGAAGGCTATGGTTTTTCCAGTTGTCATGTATGGATGTGAAAGTTGGACTGTGAAGAAAGCTGAGCACCAAAGAATTGATGCTTTTGAACCGTGGTGTTGGAGAAGACTCTCAAAAATCCCTTGGACTGTAACCAAGGAGATCCAACCAGTCCATTCTAAAGGGGATCAGTCCTGCGTGTTCATTGGAAGGACTGATGCTGAAGCTGAAACTCCAATACTTTGGCCACTTCATGCTAAGAGCTGACTCTTTGGAAAAGACCCTGACGCTGGGAGGGGTTGGGGGCAGGATGAGAAGGGGACAACAGAGGATGAAATGGCTGGATGGCATCACCAACTCGATGGACATGAGTTTGACTGAACTCCAGGAGTTGGTGATAGACAGGGAGGCCTGGCGTCCTGCAGTTCATGGGGTCACAAAGAGTTGGACACGACTGAGTGAACTGAACTGATGATCCTATTGCCATTTACTTTGTTGTTTTGGGTTCGTTTTCATTAACATTTACTGTGTTTCTTGTCTAGAGAAGAACCCTTAGCATTTGTTGAAAAGCTGGTTTGATGGTGGTGAATTCTCTCAACTTTTGATTGTCTATAAAACTTTTGATTTCTCTGTCATATCAGAATGAGATTCTTGCAGGGCAGAGTAACCTTGGCTACAGGTTTTTCTCTTTCATTGCTTTAAGACTGTGTGCCATTCACTTCTGGCCTGAAGAGTTTCTATTGAAAGATCAGAAGTTATCCTTGTGGGGATCCCCTCCTTGTGTGTTGTTTGTTTCTTTTCCCCTTTAATATTTTTTCTGTGTGTTCAATCTTTGTTAGTTTGATTAATATGTTTCTTGCAGTGTTTCACCTTGGGTTTATCCTGTTTTGGACTCTGGGTTTCTTGAACTTGGGTGGCTATCTCCTTCCCCATTTTAGGGACCTTTTCAAGTATTATCTCTTCAAGTATTTTCTCATGTCCTTTCTTCTTTTCTTCTTCTTCTGGGACTCCTAAGATTCGAATGTTGGTGAGTTTAAAATTATCCCAGAAGTCCCTGAGATTGTTCTTATTTCTTTTAATTCTTTTTTTTTTTCCTTTTTCCTCTCTGTTTCATTTATTTCCACCATTCTATCTTTCACTTTACTTATCCTCTTTTCTGCCTCCATTATTCTACTGTTGGTTCCTCCCAGAGTGTCTTTGATCTCAGTTTTGTTTCCTACTGTTGTTTTCACATTGCATTTAATCTTAAATGTATATAAATCTTCCTTACCTAGTGATAAGCTTTGCATATCTATTCTTTCTTTCTTTACTTTCTTTTCTTTCCTCTCAAAATAATTTTCAGTTTTGTTTTAATTGTTTTATTCCTCACTTGGCACCTTGATTGTCTTTTTTTTTTTTCTTCCCTGGTTTGTGCTTTAGATTTCTTTTTAATTGGTAGATAAAGGTTTTGATTTCCTTTGTTTGCCAGATCAATATATTGTACTTTATTTTTGTTGGACTGTTTTGATTTTTCTTATGGGTGTTATATATATATATTCCATTATTATTTGTTGATTTTCTAGCTGCCATTTTTCTGGGGTTCATCTTTTGTTTCTAGTTTTTAGGTATTTGTTTTAAATTCACTTAATGCCATAACAAACCACTTGTGGAATACAATCATCAGCAGACAGGATTACCACCTCACCTGGCCTTGTGCATCAAAGGAAAAAAAAAAAAAAAGAGAGAGAGAGAGAAAACAGCACAAATCTCACCCTATATGAAGCTTACACAAACTACTGCAGCACCTTGGGAGTGGGGAGAGAAACCAAAAGGAAGAGAGAATTCAACCTTGAAACCTGTGAAAAAGGTGACCTCAAAAACAATGTTAAAAATATTAAAAGGCAGAGAAATACTATACAAATAAATGAACAAACTAGAAACAAACAAGTTCAAACAAATGAAGAAATAGGTAAACTACCTGAAAAAGAATTCAGAATGAGGATAGTAAACATGATCCAAAACCCTGAAAACAGAATGGAGAAAATGCAAGAAACAATTAACAACAAAATAGAAGAATTAAAGAATAAACATATAGAGACAAACAACACAATTACTGAAATTAAAAATATCCTAGAAGGAATCAATGGCAGAATATCTGAAGCAGAAGAATGAATCAGTGAGCTGGAAAATAAAATGGTGGAAATAACTTCTGAAAAGCAGTAAAAAGTAAAAAGAATGAAAAGAACTGAGGGTAGTCTCAGAGACCTCTGGGATAATACCAAATGTACCAACATTCAAATTATAGGGGTCCCAGAAGAAGCAGAGAAAAAGAAAGAGTATGAGAAAATTTTTGAAGAGATTATAGTTGAAGATTTCCCCAACATGGAAAAGGAAATAGTCAATCAAGTCCAAGAGGTACAAATAGTCCCATGTAGGATTATCCCAAGGAGAAACATACCAAGACACACACTAATCAAACTAAAAAAGATTAAACACAAAGAAATAATATTAAAAGCAGCAAGGGAAAAGCAACAAGTCACATACAAGGGAAACCCCATATATTTAACAGCTGATGCTGCAGCAGAAACTCTGCAGGCCAGAAGGCAATGGCAGGATATATTGAAAGTATTGAAAGGGAAAAATGTACAGCCAAGATTACTGTACCTGGCAAGGATCTCATTCAAAATTGATGGAGAAATCAAAAGCTTTTCAGACAAATGAAAGTAAAGAGAATTCAGTACCACCAAACCAGCTTTACAACAAATGTTAAAGGGACTTACATAGTCAGAAATACAAGAGAAGAAAAAAGGATCTACAAAATCAACCCCAAGCAATTAAGAAAATTGCAATAAGAACATATATATCAATAATTACTTTAAATGTAAACAGATTAAATACTCCAAACAAAACACAGTGGCTGAATGGATAAAAAGCAAGACCCATATATATGTTGTCTACAAGAAACCCAATTCAGACCTAGACACATATAGACTGAAAGTGAGAAGATGGAAAATATATTCCATGAAAATGGAAGTCAAGAGAAAGCTGGAGTGGCAATCCTTATATTAGACAAAATAGACCTGGAAAGAAAATATTGCAAGAGATAAGGAAGGGCACTACAAAATGATCAAGGGATCAATCCAAATGGGAAGACATAACAATTATAAATATCTATGAACCCAAGATAGGAGCACCTCAATACATAAGACAAACACTAACAGGCATAAAAGGAGAAATTGACAGTAATACAATAATAGTAGGAGTGATTAATGGCCTACTCACATCAATGGACAGATCATCAAAACAGAAAATTAATAAGGAAACACAAGTCTTAAACATCAGATTGGATGAGATGGATTAGAAACATTAGATGAGATGGATATCTTTGAAATCTTCAGGACATTCCATCCAAATGCATAAAAATACACCTTCTTCTCAAGTGCACATGGAACATTCTCCAGGATAGACCACAAATCAAACCTGAGTCACAAATCAAGTCTCAGTAAATTTAAGAAAATTGAAATTATATCAAGCATCTTTTCCAACCACAATGCTTTGAGATGAATATAAATTGCAAGAAAAACTGCAAAAAAAAAAAAAAAAACAAAAAAACACAAACACATAGAGATTAAACAATACAGTTCTAAATAACCGACAGATAACTGAAGCAATCAAAATGGAAATCAAAAAATTTCTAGAAGCAAATGACAATGAAAACATGACAACTCTAAACCTATGGGATGCAGCAAAAGCAGTTCTAAGAGGGAAGTTTATAGCAATGCAATCCTACCTCAAGAAACAAGAAAAACATCGAACAGGCAACCTAACATTACACTTAAAGCAACTGGAAAATGAAGAACAACACCAACAATAAAATTAGCAGAAAGAAAGAAATTATAAAGATCTGAGCAGAAATAAATGAAAAAGAAATGAAAAAAAAAGAATAGTAAAGACTAATAAAACTAAAAGCTGATTGTTTGAGAAGATAAACAAAATTGACAAAACTTTAGCCAGACTCATCAAGAAAAAAAAAAAGAGAGAAGATTCAAATTAGCAAAATTAGAACTGAAAAAGGAGAGGTTGCAACAGAAAATGCAGAAATACAAAGAATTATGAGACTACTATGAATACTGATATGGCAATAAAATGGATAACCTGAAAGAAATGGACAGATTCTTAGAAAAGTTCAATCTTCCAAGACTGAACCTGCAAGAAATAGAAATTAAGAACAACCCAATTACAAGCAATGAGGTTGAAGCTGTGATCATAAATCTCCCCCAAAACAAAAGCCCAGGACCAGGTGACTTCACAGGAGAATTCTATCAAACATTTAGAGAAGAGCTAATGCCTATACTTCTAAAACTCTTTTGAAAAATTGCATAGAAAAGAACACTTCCAAACTCACACTACAAGACCACCAACACCCTTATACCAAAACTAGACAAAGACAATACAAAAGAAAAGAAAACTACATGCCAATATCACCGATGAACATCGATGCAATAGTGCTCAACAAAATTCTGGCAAACAGAATTCAACAGCACATTTAAAAAACCTCACATACCATGATCAAGCTGGGATTTATTCCATGGATGCAAGAATTCTTCAATATACGCAAATCAATTAATGTGATATATCATATTGACAAATTGAAAGATAAAAACCATATGATCATTGATGCAGAAAAATCATTTGACAAAATTCAGCACCTGTTTATCGCTGAAATGCTTCAAACAATGGGCACAGAAGGAGCCTACCTCAACACAGCAAAGGCCATATATGATAAACCTATAGCAAACGTTTTCAATTATGAAAAACTAAATGCATTTCTCCTAAGGTCTGGATCAAGGGTGTACATCATCACTATTATTCAACGTAGTTTTGGAAGTCCTAGCTACAGCCATCAGAGAAGAAAAATCAATAAAAGGAATCCAGATCAGAAAAGAAGAAGTAAATATCTCATTGTAGATGGCAGCCCACCAGGCTCCCCCATCCCTGGGATTCTCCAGGCAAGTACACTGGAGTGGGTTGCCATTTCCTTCTCCAATGCATGAAAGTGAAAAGTGAAAGTGAAGTCACTCAGTTGTGTCCGACTCTTAGCAACCCCATGGACTGCAGCCTACCAGGCTTCTCCACCCATGGGATTTTCCAGGCAAGAGTACTGGAGTGGGTTGCCATTGCCTTCTCCAGATACTACACATAGGAAACCTTAAAGATTCTATCAGAAGATCACTAGAGCTGGTCAATTAATTTAGCAAACTTGCAAGATAGAAAATCAATACACAGAAATCACTTGCATTTCTTTCTACTAACAATGAAATATCAGAAAGATATATTAAGAAATCAATCCCATTCACCATTGCAACAAAACAAATAATATATCTAGGAACAAACTTACCTAAGGAGACAAAAGAACTGTACACAGAAAATTGTGACACTGAAGAAAGAAATCAAAGATGACATAAACAGATGGAGAGATATCCCATGTTTCTGGGTAGGAAGAAATAATCAATATTGTGCAAATGACTCTACTGCCAAACACAATCTACAGATTCAGTGTGATCCTCATAAAATTACCAATGGAATTTTTCACAGAAATAGAACAAAAATTTCACAATTCATATGGAAGCACAAAAGACCCCAAATAACCAAAGCAGTCTTGAGAAATAAGACTGGACCTGGAAGAATCAACCTTGTTGACTTCAGATTATACTACAAATCTACAGTCATCAAGATAGTATGTTCCTGGCACAAAAACAGAAATATAGACCAATGGAACAACATAGAAATCCCAGAACTAAATTAATGCACCCATGGGTACCTTATTTTTTATAAAGGAGGCAAGAACACACAATGGGGCAAAGACAGCCTCTTTAACAAATGGTGGTGTGAAAACTGGACAACTACATGTAAAAGAATGGCATTAGAACACTTCCTAATACTTTACACAAAGGTAAACTCAAAATGGATTAAAGATCTAAATATAAGACCAGAAACTGTAAATCTCTTAGAGGAAAACACAGGGAGAAAACTTGATGACATAAATCAAAGCAAGGTCCTCTATGACCCACTTCCTAGAGTAATGGAAAGAAAAACAAAAGTAAACAAGTGGAACGTGATTAAACTTAAATGCTTTGGAACAGCAAAGGAAACTATTAACAAGGTGAAAAGACAGTGGAAGAATTCCTCAGAATGGGTGAAAATAATAGCAAATGAAATAACAGACAAAGGTATAATTTCTAAAATATACAAGCAACTCATACAACTCAATACCAGAAAAACAAACAACCCAATCAAAAGTGGGAAAAAGACCTAAGCAGACATTTCTCCAGAGAAGACATACAGATCGCTATCAAACACATGAAAAGATGCTCAGCATTGCTCATTATTATAAAAATGCAAATCAAAAGTCCAATGAGATGTCACTTCACACCAATTAGAAAGGCTATCATCAAAAAGTCTACAAACAATAAATTCTGGAGAGGATGTGGAGAAAAGGGAACACTCTTGCATTAATGGTGGGAATGTTAATTGATAGAGCCATCATGGAAGACAGTATGGAGATTCCTTAAAAAAAAAAAAAAAAAAACTAGGAGCAAAAGCATCATACAACCCAGCAATCCCACTTCTAGGCATATACCCTGAGGAAACCAAAACTGAAAAAGACACATATATCTCATTGTTCTTTGTAACAATATTTACAATAGCTAGAACACGGAAGCAACCTAGATGTCCATTGACAAATGAGTGGATAAAGAAATTGTGGTACATATACTCAATGGAATATTACTCAGTCATAAAAAGGAACACATTTGAGTCAGTTCTAATGAGGTGGATGAACCTACAGCCTATCATACAGAGTGAAGTAAGGAAGAAAGAGAAATATAAATATTGTATTCTAATGCATATATACAGAATCTAGAAAAATGGTACTGAAGAATTTATTTGCAGGGCTGCAATGGAGCAACAGAATAGATAGTAGGCTTATGAACACAGGAAGAGGGGAGAAGAGGGTGAGATGTATGGAGAGAGTAACATGGAAACTTACATTACCATATGTAAAATAGATAGACAACAGGAATTTGCTCTATGTCTCAGGAAACTGAAAAAGGGGTTCTGTATCAACCTAGAGGGGTGGGATGGGGAAGGAGATGGGGAGGAGGTTCAAAACGGAGGGGATATATGTATACCCATGGCTGGTTCATGTTGAGGTTTAACAGAAAAAAAAAAATTCTGAAAAGCAATTATTCTTCAATTAAAAACTAAAATAAATTTTAAAAACTATATACCTCTCTGCAGCAAAGAAATGTAGCATTTTCTTCTATCAGATCAG
The DNA here is from genome assembly GCF_027580195.1 of Bos mutus. Lineage (NCBI taxonomy): Eukaryota > Metazoa > Chordata > Mammalia > Artiodactyla > Bovidae > Bos > Bos mutus. The sequence continues at coordinate 58,813,123 of NC_091635.1, read as the reverse complement.
ATCAGATCAGTCGCTCAGTCATGTCCGACTCTTTGCGACCCCATGAATCACAGCACGCCAGGCCTCCCTGTCCATCACCTATACATATATACATATAATATTTATAATGGTAGTATCAGTTCAGTTCAGTTCAGTTCAGTCACTCAGTCGTGTCCGACTCTTTGCGACCCCATGAATTGCAGCACACCAGGCCTCCCTGTCCATCACCAGCTCCCAGAGTTCACTCAAACTCACATCCATCGAGTCGGTGATGCCATCCAGCCATCTCATCCTCTGTCATCCCCTTTTCCTCCTGCCCCCAATCCCTCCCAGCATCAGAGTCTTTTCCAATGAGTCAACTCTTCACATGAGGTGGCCAAAATACTTGAGTTTCAGCTTTAGCATCATTCCTTCCAAAGAAGACCCAAGACTGATCTCCTTTAGGATGGACTGCTTGGATCTCCTTGCAGTATAAAGCAAGGTAAAAGGCAACAAACTATGGCCCTTGAGGAAAGTTTAGACTGCAATCTCTATATCAAAGCTAAGATGATCTTCTGCATTTTAAAATGTTCTCCAAAAAAAATCAAAAGGCAAAGCTGAATATGCAACAGGAACTGCTTGTAGTCTGTGAAGACTATATTTACTGTCTTGTCCATTACGTAAAAATTTTTCTACCTTTAGCATAAAGTGTGTATGTGTGTGTAAATGTGTGGTGGGTTGGGAGGGAAGGAGGATTATTAGACCTGTATGTTGATAACATTTCAACATTTTAAGGATTGTTATAATATTAGCTCTAGTTCCCAAATTTAAACATGCTTATTATAATCTCTAAATCAATCGGTTAAAATATACATGAGATAAAAAAAAAAAAAAACAAGCTAAAGAATCAATAAATAATTTAATATCGGAAGATGAATTTTCTTGAATATCTTTGGATGTTCAAACAGCATATGTTATTGTAATGAATTAGTAAATGAATGTAAAGCAAATGGAAAAAAGAAACTAACAATTTCAAATATAGATATAAACTTTGAAGCAGAATTCCAAAAAAAAAAAATATTTAAAGAATCCAAATGAAAGCAGCAAAAGAGAAACTAAAAGGATTTGGAGAACAAAAATCAGATAATAAAATGGTAAATCTAAATCTGACCATATAAATAACTACATTAAATATTGTCTGTCTTCATAATCTTGGCAGTGGTCCTTAGATATAAAAGTAGTACACAAACATTTGAAAAATAGGAAAATTTAATTTCATCAAAATTAAGATTATTGACGTAGAAGTTACAACAGTCAGTCAGTTCAGTTCCTCAGTCATGTCTGACTCTTTGGAACCCCATGGACTGCAGCACATCACACTTCTCTGGCATCACCAACTTCCAGAACTTGCTCAAATCCTTGTCCATCTACTTGGTGAAACCATCCAACTATCTCATCCTCTGTCAACCCCTCCTCCTTTGCCTTCAACCTTTCCTAGTATCAGGGTCTTTTCCAGTGAGTCAGTTCTTCACATGACTGGCCAAAGTACTGGAGCTTCAGCTCCAGCATCAGTCCTTCCAGTGAATATTCAGGGTTGATTTCCTGTAGGATGGACTGGTTGGATCTCCTTGCACTCCAAGGGATTCTCAAGAGTCTTCTCCAACACCCTAGTTTAAAAGTATTGATTCTTCAGTGCTCAGCTTTCTTTATGGCCCAAGTCTTACTTTCATACGTGACTACTGGGAAAACACATAGCTTTGAATATATGGACTTTTTTCAGCAAAGTAATGTCTCTGCTTTTTACAAGGCTGTCTTGGTTTGTCATAGGTTTTCTACCAAGGAGAAAGTGTCTTTTGATTTAATGGCTGCAGTCACCATCTGCAGTGATTTTGGAGCCCAAGACAATAAAGTCTCTAACTGTTTCCATTGTTTCCCTGTCTATATGCCAGGAAGTGATGGGACCAGATGTCACAACGTTCATTTTTTGAATGTTGAGTTTTAAGCCAGCTTTTTCACGCTTCTCTTTAACTTTCATCAAGAGGCTCTTTAGTTCCTCTTCACTTTCTGCCATAAGGGTGGTGTCATCTGCATATCTGAGGTTATTGATGTTTGTCCCTTTATCTTTGATTCCAACTTGTGCTTCATCCACCCAGGTATTTCACATGACATACTCTGCATATAACAGACCTAACAGAAGCAGAAGATCTTAAAAAAAAAGAATAAAGTGGCAAGAATACACAGAACTATTCCAAAAAGATCTTCATGACACAAATAACCAAGATGGCATGATCACTCACCTAGAGTCAGACATCCTAGAATGAGAAGTCAAGAGTGCCTTAGGAAGAATCACTATGAGCTAAGCCTAGTACAAGTGATGGGATTCCAGTTGAGCTATTTCAAATCCTAAAAGATGATACTGTGAAAGTGCTGCACTCAGTATATCAGCAAACTTGGAAAATCAGCAGTGGCCACAGGACTGTAAAAGGTCAGTTTTAATTCCATTCCCAAAGAAAGGCAAAGCCAAAGAATGTTTAAATTACCACACAATTGCACTCATCTCACACATTAGCAAAGTAATGCTCAAAATTCTCCAAGCCAGGCTTCAGCAGTACATGAACTGTGAACTTCCAGATGTTCAAGCTGGATTCAGAAAAGGCAGAGGAATCAGAGATCAAATTGCCAACATCTGCTGGATCATCAAAAAAGCAAGGGTTCCAGAAAAAACATCTATTTCTGCTTTATTGACTATGCCAAAGTCTTTGTGTGGATCACAATAAACGAAAATGCTGAAAGAGATGGGAATACCAGACTACGCGACCTGACTCTTGAGAAATCTGTATGCAGATCAGGAAGCAACAATTAGAACTGGACATGGAACAACAGACTGGTTCCAAACAGGAAAAGGAGTATGTCAAGGCTGTATATTGTCACCATTCTTATTTAACTTATATACAGAGTACATCATGCAACATGCTGGGCTGGATGAAGCACAAGCTGGAATCAAGATTGCCAGGAGAAATATCAATAACCTCAGATATGCAGATAATACCACCCTTAGAGCAGAAAGTGAAGAGGAACTAAAAAGCCTCTTGATGAAAGTGAAAGAGGAGTGTGAAAAAGTTGGCTTAAAGCTCAACATTCAGAAAACAAAGATCGTGGCATCTGGTCCCATCACTTCATGGGAAATAGATGGGGAAACAGTGGAAACAGTGCCAGACTATTTTGGGGGGCTCCAAAATCACTGCAGATGGTGACTGCAGCCATGAAATTAAAAGATGCTTACTGCTTGGAAGAAAAGTTAGGACCGACCTAGATAGCATATTGAAAAGCAGAGACATTACTTTGCCAACAAAGTCCGTCTAGTCAAGGTTATGGTTTTTCCATTGGTCATGTATGGATGTAAGAGTTGAACTGTGAAGAAAGCTGAGCATTGAAGAATTGATGCTTTTGAACTGTGGTGTTGGAGAAGACTCTTGAGAGTCCCTTGGACTACAAGGAGATCCAACCAGTCCATTCTTAAGGAGATCAGCCCTGGGTGTTCCTTAGAAGGAATGATGCTAAAGCTGAAACTCCCATACTTTGGCCACCTCATGTGAAGAGTTGACTCATTGGAAAAGACTCTGATGCTGGGAGGGATTGGGGGCAGGAGGAAAAGGGGACGACAGAGGATGAGATGGCTGGATGGCATCACTGACTCGATGGATGTGAGTTTGAGTGAACTCCAGGAGATGGTGATGGACAGGGAGGCCTGGCGTGCTGTGATTCATGGGGTCGTAAAGAGTCAGACACGACTGAGTGACTAAACTGAACTGAACTGAAGTGAGCAAGCAAAAATAAAATGGAAAAAATAATTTTATTCGTGTGTGTGTGTGTGTTAGTTGCTCAGTTTTGCCTGACTCTTTGCAACACCACGGACTGTAGCCTGCCAGACTTCTCTGACCATGGAATTCTCCAGGCAAGAATACTGGAGTGGATTGCCATTCCCTTCTGAAGAGGAACTTCCCAACCCAGGGATCGAACCCTGGTCTCCTGCATCGCAGGCAGGTTCTTTACCATTTGAGCTACAGGGAAGTCCTAGTAACATCAAAATACAAAATACTTAGGAATAAATTTAAGAAAAAGTAAAAAAAAAAAAATTCTAAAATTAAAACATACAACATAGTTGAGATCTATTTAATTGTTAAAGATGTAAATAAGTAAAAAGGTACAGAAGTTTCATTAGTTGGAAAATTCAGTATTACTATTAAAATATATGTTGAATAGCAGAGCAGCTAGAATATACCAAGCAACCTTAAAGAAGAAAAAAGCTTAAAGATCTTACATTTCTTAATTTTAGAATTAACAAAAAACTAACATGTGCATGTAGAGTTGCTTCAGTCATGTCAGACTCTTTGCAACCCCATGGACTTAACCCACCAGGCTCCTTTCTCCATAGGATTCTCCAGGCAACAATGCTAGAGTGGGTTGCCATATCCTTCTCCAGAAAACTACCATCAGTTCAGTTCAGTTCAGTCGCTCAGTCCAGTCCGACTCTCTGCAACCCCGTGAACTGCAGCACACCAGGCCTCCCTGTCCATCACCAACTCCCGGAGTTCACTCAGACTCACGTCCATTGAATCAGTGATGCCATCCAGCCATCTCATCCTCTGTCATTCCCTTTTCCTACTGCCCCCAATCCCTTCCAGCATTAGAGTCTTTTCCAATCAGTCAACTCTTCGCATGAGGTGGCCAAAGTACTGGAGTTTCAGCTTTAGCATCATTCCCTCCAAAGAACACCGGGGGCTCATCTCTTCTAGAATGGACTGGTTGGATCTCCTTGCAGTCGAAAGGACTCTCAAGAGTCCTCTCCAACACCACAGTTCAAAAACATCAATTCTTTGGTCCTCAGCCTTCTTCACAGTCCAACTCTCACATCCATACATGACCACAGGAAAAACCATAGCCTTGACTAGATGAACCTTTGTTGGCAAAGTAATGTCTGCTTTTCAATATGCTATCTAGGTGGGTCATAACTTTCCTTCCAAGGAGAAAGAATCTTTTAATTTCATGGCTGTAGTCACCATCTGCAGTGATTTTGGAGCCCCCCAACATAAAGTCTGGCACTGTTTCCATATTTTCCTTATCTATTTCCCATGAAGTGATGGGACCAGATGCCAAGATCTTTGTTTTCTGAATGTTGAGCTTTAAGCCAACTTTTTCACTCACCTTTCACTTTCATCAAGAGGCTTCTTAGTTCCTCACTTTCTGCCATAAGGGTGGTGTCATCTGCATATCTGAGGTTATTGATATTTCTCCCATTAATCTTGATTCCAGCTTGTGCTCCTTCCAGCCCATAATCAAAGCTATATAATAAAACCATAAGAATCAGAGAGAGAGAAAGAGATCAGTTTAATGAAATTTTATATCTGATGATAGACATATTGGTAATAGAATCAACTGATTAAAGAAAAAAAAAGGCAATCCAGTGGATTGTTTTTTTTTTTTCAAGAAATGCTGCTGGAATAACTAAATATACATAACAGAAAAAATAGAAGAATTAAAACCATAAAACACTGTAGGAAAAATGTAGCAGAATATAGTTGTGTCTTATAGTTATCTAAATGTTTCTTATATATGTCACAGAAATCAATAACTATAACAATAAATTAATAATAAAACAAAAAATACCTAATAAAAAATCGGCAATATTTAATAGACACTTTCAAAAAGTTTTCCATGTTATAAGTCATCAGGGAAATGGAAAATAAGTGTATTACTCACCAAGTGGGTTGAAACAAGACAAGTTGATGATAATAAGTGTTGTTTAAGATGTTAAGAAACTTAATTTCTGTATATTATTGGTGGAAATATAAAATAATACTTTGGAAACATTATGGCAATGTCTTAAGTTTCTTACAAAACTGAGATGTTTGAAAGTGGAAAGATCACTATATAGAATTTTAATAAATGTTTTCTTTTTTTCCTGATTACAAATTTAATTCTGAGCATATTAGACAATCAAACATAATAAAAATTTAGGAAAGAGAATATAAATTTCCTCGTTTTTATAAAATAGACTTCCAATACTCAAATAATTCTCTCAGTTAAAAAAAAAAGTTAAATGTCTAAAGATATGCTAATAGTAGTAATAGTAGTGGTGTTAGTCACTAAGTCGTGTCTGACTCTTTGCAACCCCATAGACTGTAGACCACTGGGCTCCTCTATTTGTGGAATCCTCCAGGCAGCAATCCTGCAGTGGGTTGCCATTCCCTTCTACAGATCTTCCTGACCCAGGGATTGAATCAAGGTCTCCTGGATTGTTAGGTAGATTCTCTACCATCTGAGCCACTAGGGAAGCCCAGGCCTATAGATATTTTTAATACTTCTTTTCTTGTATATACGTGCAGTTAACATGCTTTGAGAACCTACTGTATGTCAGGATGAAGCTAGAGTGCTTAAAATAAAAAGGAAGACATAGCTTCTGGTTTCATGAAACTTCCAATATATTGAATGAAAAAAAAATAGTTAAAATATTTTATTATCATAGAAAAGTCAGGATGTCATTGGGTTTACCAAATAATGAAATGTCAAATGCAATGTGAACAAAGTGAAAAAAGCCATGGGTTTTCAGAAGTAATGAAAGTTATTTTAGAAGAACTGGGTATTAGGAATTGGAGGGAATACTGCAAATCGGAGATGAGTTATGTAGAATAAAATTATCATGACAGAAAGACTACATAATAGTCCACCTTATTTCTTCATGCAGATAATGTATGGATATCTGATATTTTATTTGGAGAAATTAAAGGATTGTTCAAATTATAAACAAAATATAATGAATTTGAAATTAGCAAAAAATTTACCCAAATTTTTCAGTGATAACGAAATCAGTATTGACATTATCACTTACATTTGACATTTATAGGTAAATATATCAATTTAACAGTTTTCTTTCAGAGTCCTATGGTGTCAAAAAGAGACAAGTATAAAATGAATTACAAATTACCTGTCTTTTCTAATGTTTAGAGAAGTTCTTCCTTGCTTTTTTCAAAGAACATAAAATTTTAAATTAACCAGGTACAGCTCTTTGTTATTTCCAAACTTGTTGGTACCAATAACAGTAATTAGCATAAAGAATTTGTTGATTCCTATTGTTAACTTGAGGAGAAGGCAATGGCAACCCACTCCAGTACTCTTGCCTGGAAAATCCCATGGATGGAGGAGCCTGGTAGGTTGCAGTCCATGGGGTCGCTAAGAGTCGGACATGACTGAGTGACTTCACTTTCACTTTTCACTTTCATGAATTGGAGGAGGAAATGGCAACCCACTCCAGTGTTCTTGCCTGGAGAATCCCAGGGCCTTGTGGGCTGCCGTCTATGGGGTCGCACAGAGTCGGACACGACTGAAGCGACTTAGCAGTAGCAGCAGCAGCAATGTTAACTTGAAGTATTCAATTTTCCTTGTTTATACCATATGGATTTGTTGCATTGAAGAATGAGTGAAACTTGATATAATACAAAGATTTAGCAGCTTAAGTCTTAAAATACACTTAAAATTTAATGTATTTTAAATATTGCCGAGGTTTTACTAAGGCTTGGGTAATGTGTAAGCAGAAACAGTGTATAGGAAAATTGCGTTCTCATTGTATAGTAATGATAACATGCTTTACCACCACATTTACGTCCACAATGCAATTACATTTAGACCACTAGTTAATCACATATATCTACCAATTGCTAAACTGGGCATGACACTTTGCTGTAGAAACTTATAGCTGGATTATAGCTTGCTAGTGGAGTTTGGGAATTGCAAAACAGGTTGGAAGCAATATTTTCTGGGAGTTAATGAGGTATTTAGATAATTTGTAGTCCTCATCTCCATTGAACGGATGTAAAAGTGGAAAGACAATAATTACTAATATTTTAAATTTTGTTGTCCATGTGTTAAAATTATAATCTATAATAGCAACATGAAAGATTAAAAAATATGTTGAGACATAGTGCACAGCAAAATTAAAAACTTACCCTTTGGTATGTGCACATAAATTATTAATAATGTTTCCTGCTATATTTCTCTTTTTTTCTTCTTTTTTTTTATTTTATTTTTAAACTTTACAGTATTGTATTGGTTCTGCCATATATCGAAATGAATCCACCACAGGCATACACGTGTTCCCCATCCTGAACCCTCCTCCCTCCTCCCTCCCCATACCATCCCTCTGGGTCATCCCAGTGCACCAGCCTCAAGCATCCAGTATTGTGCATCGAACCTGGACTGATGACTCGTTTCATATATGATATTATACAAGAGGATCATGTCATCTGCAAACAGTGAGAGTTTTACTTCTTCTTTTCCAATTTGGATTCCTTTTATTTCTTTTTCTGCTCTGTTTGCTGTGGCCAAAACTTCCAAAACTATGTTGAATAGTAATGGTGAAAGTGGGCACCCTTGTCTTGTTCCTGACTTTAGAGGAAATGCTTTCAATTTTTCACCATTGAGGATAATGTTTCCTGTGGGTTTGTCATATATAGCTTTTATTATGTGGAGGTATGTTCCTTCTGTTCCTGCTTTCTGGAGAGTTTTTATCATAAATGGATGTTGAATTTTGTCAAAGGCTTTCTCTGCATCTATTGAGATAATCATATGGTTTTTATTTTTCAATTTGTTAATGTGGTGTATTACATTGATTGATTTGTGGATATTGAAGAATCCTTGCATCCCTCACTGTTTGCAGATGACATGATCCTCTACACAGAAAACCCTAAACTCCACCAGAAAATCACTAGAACTAATCAATGATTATAGTAAAGTTGCAGGATATAAAATCAACACACAGAAATCCCTCACATTCCTATACACTAATAATGAGAAACAGAAAGAGAAATTAAGGAAACAATTCCATTCACCATTGCAATGAAAAGAATAAAATACTTAGGAATATATCTACCTAAAGAAACTAAAGACCTATATATAGAAAACTATAAAACACTGGTGAAAGAAATCAAAGAGGACACTAATAGATGGAGAAATGGACCATGTTCATGGATTGGAAGAATCAATATAGTGAAAATAAGTACACTACCCAAAGCAATTTATAGATTCAATGCAATCACTATCAAGCTACCAACGGTATTCTTCACAGAGCTAGAACAAATAATTTCACAATTTGTATGGAATTACAAAAAACCTCGAATAGCCAAAGCTATCTTGAGAAAGAAGAATGGAACTGGAGGAATCAACCTGCCTGACTTCAGGCTCTACTACAAAGCCACAGTCATCAAGACAGTATGATACTGGCACAAAGATAGAAATATAGATCAATGGAACTAAATAGAAAGTCCAGAGATAAATCCATGCACATATGGACACCTTATCTTTGACAAAGGAGGCAAGAATATACAATGGATGAAAGACAATCTCTTTAACAAGTGGTGTTGGGAAAACTGTTCAACCACTTGTAAAAGAATGAAACTAGACCACATTCTAACACCATACACAAAAATAAACTCAAAATGGATTAAAGATCTAAACATAAGACCAGAAACTGTAAAACTCCTAGAGGAGAACATAGGAAAAACACTCTCCGACATACATTACAGCAGGATCCTCTATGACCCACCTCCCAGAATATTGGAAATAAAAGCAAAAATAAACAAATGGGACCTAATTAAACTTAAAAGCTTCTGCACAACAAAGGAAATTATAAGCAAGGTGAAAAGACAGCCTTCAGAATGGGAGAAAATAATAGCAAATGAAGCAACTGACAAACAAGTAATCTCAAAATATATTTTTCATATAGCATATTTCCTTTTGATTCTTAGAAAAAGCAGTATACATTTGTAGTTGAGAAAAATGTATTGTGTGGCTATGTGGAAATGCTATACTAGGTCCTGAGATTGAAAAAATAAATAATTTTTTTGTGGTTATTAAACTTCAATGTGTGCAAACTGCACCCTGCTTGTTTCCTCTCAATTTTTGCAAGCTTTATATATGCTTTTATTTATTAATTAACATTCTTATCCCTTGCAGGAACTATATTGTTTTATTTTTTCTTTTGGCTGAAAACAACAGAAATTTATTGGCTCACACTTTTAGAGATTAAAGTCCAAAACCAAGGTGTTAGTAGGACCAAAGGCCCTTTGAAAACTCTGAGAGGATTTTTCCTTGACTCTTTCCACTTCTAGTATCCCCAGGTATTCCTTGGCTTGTGGCTGCATCACTCCAATCTCTGCTTCCATCTTCTTCCTTTGTATCTGTGTCTCTCTCTGTACAACTGTCCCTCCTACAATGAAGACACCAGTCATTACATTCAAGTCCACCCTAATATAATATGACCACATCTTAACTACATCTAAAAAGACCCCATTTCCAAATTAAGTCGTGTTATGAGGTTCTGATTGGTGTATGGATTGTGGAGGAATATTCTGCCTAACATTCACGCCATAGAAGCAGTGGTAAGCATAGGCAACAGCATGTAGTGAAAACCACTCAATTACAGAAATCAATGGACTCCGAGAGATGACTCTTGCTAAAGATAATTATTTTTTACTCAACGTGAACTGAAATAAAGAGTCAAATCTGACATGTACTTAAGATGACTCTTCACCATATGAGAAGGGTTAACACATTCTCACTACAAATATAATTTGGGAAACGTTCTCTGCTAGTGCAGGCTCTAATTTATTGACAAAACATACTATACGCTGAGTAGATACTCAAAAATTTTTTTGAGAAGAAAAGAAGGAAGAGAGGAAGGAAGAAAAGAAAAACCCATTCAATAGATATTTGTTAGAATTTTCATAGAGGTATCTTCTTAAATCTAAAGGAATGGATAGGGAAAAAAATCTAGCTCTGTCTCAGAAAGGTGAAGAATATTTCCCTGGGAGAGAAAGCGCTGAAAATTTACATATATGAAAATATTTCATGTAGCCTTGGTATTGCAGAGTTTGTCTATGTATAACGTTCTATGTTGGAGATAATTTTTCTTCACACTTAAAAATATTTTATTCAACTTTTTCTACTAACTTCTCATCTTGTTGCTAACAACATCAATCCCAAATATCATTCTAGAATTTTGCTTAGTAGGCATATATGTATATTTTTTTCCTGAAAATATGTAGATCTTTGTTGCCAGAAAATTTTGAGGTGATCTATTATCTTCCATTGTTTGGGGGAACATAATGGACATTTACAATCTATAAATTCATAACTTTCAAAGACAGGAAATATTCTGGAATTGTTTATAATCTCCACTTCATTACAGTAAGATATTGATAGCACAGAAACTAGAGTCACAATGCCTGGTTGCAGATCCAACTTCTGTCCACTCTAGCTGTACTGCTGCTGCTGCTGCTAAGTCGTTTCAGTCATGTCTGACTCTGTGCGACCCCATAGATGGAAGCCCACCAGCTTCCCCCAACCCTGGGATTCTCCAGTCAAGAACATTGGAGTGGGTTGCCATTTTCTTCTCTAATGCATGAAAGTGAAGAGTGAAAGTGAAGTCGCTTAGTCGTGACCGACACTTCTCGACCCCATGGACTGCAGCCTACCAGGCTCCTCCGTCCATGGGGTTTTCCAGGCAAGAGTACTGGAGTGGGGTGCTATTGCCTTCTCTGTCTAGCTGTACAGTTAGAATCAAATGGCTTAACATCTCCATACTTAGGATATCTCAACTATCAGCTAAGTGTAGATCATATGAATAGTATCTCCTAGTAGAGTTGTTTCATACTATTCACGGGGTTTTCAAGACAAGAATACTGAAGTGGTTTGCCATTCCCTTCACCAGTGGACCATGTTTTGTCAGTCCATGGGAGTCACAAAGAGTCAGACATGACTGAGTGACTTAGCTGAACTGAACTGAGTAGAATTGTTTTAGATTTGAATGTATTATCCTTTCCAAGATATTGAAAATATTGTCTGTAATTTAGTGACTATTATGTGGGAGATTGCTAATATTATCTTTCAGAATGATTTCTACAGGTTTTCCTATTTTATTCCTTTTATTTTTCATTTTGTTTCTTCTTATGACTATATATTCTGAGAGATTTCCTCAACTCTATCTTCTAGTCACTCAATTGAACTTTACATTTGTAATATTGTATTTCAATCCTGAGCCTTTTTTTCTGCATTTTGATCTTATATTCTGTACAATTTTATAGATTTAATGTCTTCTGTTAAAACTCTGAGACTTTTAATGGGAAATTATTTGGTTATTTGTGCACACAGTTTAAACTAGCACAAAGTTTATTAGGAAAGAGTTGCCTTCTATGCACATCTTTTATTTCTCACATTCTTATACATGCTTTTTGATGTTTTTCTTTGTATTTATTTGCATTTCAAAAAGATGTTGATACTGCTCTTCTTTTATTCCTGTCTTAGAAATTATCTGCTCACTTCCTACATAAGAGTGTGAAGATCTCCTTCAGTTGGGCCAGTACTAGCCCAATTTCCCCAGATAACATATCCAAATTATGGGAAGTCTCTCCTAGCCTCCCACTAAGCCACCACATGAGGCATCCAACCACTCAGGGGGCCAGCCCTGCATACCAGTAACCCATAGTAATAGGCAGAACAAAAGATGTGCCCATATAGCTCACAGAGGAGTATCCATAGCCACATATACATTAGTAGGGAGTAGTTCCTGAGCCTCTTAAGAATTATCTTACTTAATACCAATTCCCTAAGATTAGGAAATGTAAGTGACCCATCTAACACAGAAAGAAACACACAGAATTGTGTAAATTAAGGTGACAGAGAAACATATTCCAAGAAAAGAATATAATATAACCTCAGAAAAACAACTCTTTGAAGTGGAGATAAATAATCTACCTGAGAGACTTCAAGGTAAAAATGATAAAAAGTGCTAAAAAAAAAAAAAAAAAAGATGAACTCAGAATTTCAATAAAGAGTTAGAAAACATATAGGAGAACAAACATGTTTGAAAAATACAGTAACTGAGATAAAAAGAACACTAGAAGAAATCAATATTGTATCAGTCAGTTCAGTTCAGTTCAGTCGTTAAGTCATGTCCAACTCTGAAACCCCATGAATCACAGCATGCCAGGCCTCCCTGTCCATCACAAACTTCTGGAATTCACCCAAACTCATGTGCGTCAAGTCGGTGATGCCATCCAGCCATCTCATCTTCTGTTGTCCCCTTCTCCTCCTGCTCCCAATCCCTCGCAGAATCAGGGTCTTTTCCAATGAGTCAACTCTTTGCATGAGGTGGCCAAAGTATTGGAGTGTATAAGATAATACAAAGGAAAGGAACATGTATATAGAAGGCAGACTAGTGGAAATCACCAAGCTGAACAGACAGTACAAATAAATAAATAAAAGAAGAATTTAAAAAATAAGGGTAGTTTTAGAAACTTATAAGACTATGTCAAGTACACTGATATTTATGTAACAGAGGTCCCAGAAGTAGAAGAGGGTGAAAGGTGCAGATAATTTATTTGAGTAAATAATATATGTGTTTTGTACCTCGTGGTAACCACAAACCAAAAATCTATAATAGATACACACAAATCACAAAAGAAGGGAGCAAGAGAAAATTACTAAAGATAGTCATCAAATCACAAGAGAAGAAAGAAGAAGAAAGGAATGAAAAAGAAATACAGAAGTGACCAGAACAGAATGAACAAAACAGCAATAAATACATATGTATAAATAAATAAATACACAGAGTGGCTGAATGGTTAAAAAAAAAAAAAAAAACACTATAACCATATATATGCTTCCCACAAGAGACTCACTTCAGATCTAAAGGCACACACATAGTGAAATTGAGGGGATGGAGAAAGGTATTCTGTGCAAATGGAAATAAAAAGAAAGCTGGGGTAGTAACACTTATACTAGACAAAACAGACTTCAGAACAAGGCTGGACTAAGAAACAGCAAAGGACATTATAGAATGGTAAACTCAACATAGAAGACCCTAAATACCTAAAGTAAATGTTAACAAACACAACAGAAGAAACTGACAATAACACCTTAATAGTAGAGGACTTTTACACCCCACTCCCATTAATGGAAAGATCATTGAGACAAAAACAAACAAACAAACAAAACTGCCCTTAACCGATACATTATATTAGATGGAATTAATGGATATATACACAACTTTCCACCCAAAAGCACCAGAAGACACATTATTTTCGAGGCACATGAAATACTCTCCAGCATAGATTGTATGTTATGTGCATATATATGCTTAGCATATATAAATTTAATAAAGTTGAAATTATATTAATAATATTTTCTTATCACAAAATTATGAGACTAGAGATCAACTACAAGAACAAAACTGAAAAACAAACAAAATCCTAGAAGCCCCAAATCACCCTGATACAAGAACCAAACAAAGACTAGTATCATTGTGTACATAGATACCAAAATCCTCAATATTAGGAAATCAAATTCAACAGAACATTAAAAGAATCATGATCATATTTGGCTTATCCCAGACATGCAAAGATGATTCACTATTCATAAATCAATTTATATGATATACTACATTAACACACTGATGAATAAAAATCACATTGTCACCTCAATAAATGCATAAAAAGTTTTTGAGAAAATTAAACATACCTTAATGTTAAAAAATTCTTCACAAAGTGGGTGTAGAAGGAATATACCTCAGCAAAATAAGGACCACATTTGACAAACTCATAGCCGATAGCATACCAAATGTTGAAAAGCTGAAAGTTTTTTCTTTAAGGTCAGGTACAAGACAAGGATATCCACTTTCACTAATTTTATACAACAATATTGGAGGCCTTAGCCAGAACAACCAGACAAAGAAAATAAAAGGAATAAATGGAATCTTAATTAAAAAGAAATATGTCAACTGTTACTACTTGCAAATAACATAATACTATATATGGAAAATCCTAATGACACCATCAAAACGCACTAGAAATATTAAATAAATGCAGTAAATTAGTAGGCTTAATATCCAGAAGTATATTGCATTTTTTACACTAATAACAAAATATCAGCAAGAAAAAAATAAGAGAAAAATCCATTGGAATTGCATTGAAAAAAAACAATAAAAACTAAGGAATAAATCTAACCAAAGAGGTAAAAGTCTTACACTTTGAAAACTTTAAGACATTGGTGAAAGAATCAAATGACACACCATGCTTATGGATTACAAAAATCAAGGCAATTTACAGATTTAATGCAATCTGTGTCAATATACCAAAGGTATTTTTCACAAAACTAGAACAAATTTTTCTAAAATTCACATGGAAACAAAAAGAAAGCCAAAGATATCTTGAAAAAGAAGAACAAAATTGGAGGTATCACACTCCTTAATATTAAAGGAGCTACAGTACCAGGCTACAGTGATCAAGCCATATAGTAATAGCACAAAAACAGACACAAAAATAAATGAAACAGAATAGAGTCCGGAAATAAATCCACATATATATGCATGCATGCATTCTAAGTCAATTCAGTCATGTCCAACTCTTTGTGACCTTATGGACTGAAGCCCACCAGGCTCCTCTGTCCAAGAGATTCTCCAGGAAAAAATACTGGAGTGAGTGGCCATTTCCTTCTACAGGGGATCTTCCCAACCCAGGGATCGAACCCACATCTCATGTCTATTGTATTGGCAGGTGGGTTCCTTGCCACTAGTGCCACCTAGGAAGCCCCTTTGTCCTAATTATGACAAAGAAGAATATGCAATATTTTCTTCAGTAAATTATGTTGCAAAAACTGGACAGCTCCATGCAAAAGAATTTCCCATCCTATATAAAAAATAAACTTAAAATATATTAACAACTTAAATGCAAGAATTGAAACCATAAAACCTTGAGAAAAAAATTGGTAATATTCTCTTTGACATCTGACTTGTCAAGATGTGGAATGCATATAGATATGTAAATATGGATGGATAAGTAAGATGTGGTACCTATATGAAAAAATGAAATATTTGCATTAGCAACAACATAGATAAATCTAGAGACCAAAATGTTAAGTGAAATAAGTCAGACAATGCCTTATACAAAGACAAATACCTTATGTTCTCTCTTATGTAAAGTCAAAATAAATAGATAAATAAATAAATGAAGTCAACTCAGATACAGAGAACAAATAGAACAAACGATACATTGTGGAAGAGAAGAGAGTAGGGGAAGTGAAACAAATAAAAGGTATGAGAAGTTTTAAATCTTCAGATAAAAAATAAGTCAAGGTGATATAATTAATACATGACATAAAGTATATGGTAACAAATATTGCAATAAATTTATGCTAGGATACTTTGTTGTTAGTGATTGTGGTGATCATTTCATAATGTATGCAAATATATCTGCCTACAATTCCAGAGTTCCAGGTTCAATCCCTGGAAGATCCCCTGGAGAAGGAAATGCAATCCACTCCAGTATTCTTGCCTAGAGAATTCCATGAACAGAGAGGCTGGTGTACTACAGTCCATGGGGTCATGAAGAGTCAAACATGGCTGAGTGACAAACACTACACTATAACTGAAAATAGCATAACTTTGTACAGCAAATATGTTTCAGTAAAAATCAATCCCCTCCTTCATAACTCATTAGACACACACACACACAGCAGTCCATTAACCCTTCTTTGATATAGTTATAATTTTGATTATATTGATATTCAATTAATGTATTGCTATGGTCAGGCAAATGATACTTATATGTGAACTATACAGTGCTCTATACATTTTTTTTTTATTTTCAAGCACACATATTTATTCTCTGTATTTTTTCTCCACTTAATTATGTTATTATTTGGGTTTGCTTTCACAGTAAAAAAATATATATATGACCCATCCTCAAATATCAGTCACCTATTTTGCAAATCGCCTTTTCAGTCTTTTCAAAATATCCTAACTATTATCAGTTTGATTTGCTTGTAAATGTGTGTGTGTGCATGCTCAGTTGCTTCAGTTGTGTCCAACTCTTTATGAACCTATGGACTGTAGGATGCCAGGCTTCTCTGTCCGTGGGACTCTCCAGGCCAGAATACTGGAGTGGGTTGCCATGCCTCCCACAGGGGATCTTCCCAACCCAGGGATAGAACCCAGGTCTTCTGCATTGCAGGTGGATTCTTTACCACTGATCTGTGGGGGAAACCCCTAGCTTGTAGCCATCGGTCCTTGAATCTCATGGACTATTACATTTTGGAGATGTTACTCCCCAAACCTGCAGAGCCACTATACCATGATCTTCCTTCACAACTGTCAATGGTGAGTCTGTTCATCTTGTGATAGATTCCTAGTTTTAGGGTGTGATTGATTTCCACTTATTTTAAAATGAAAACCAGCATTATATATATATACACACATATATATATATATCGGAGAAGGCAATGGCACCCCACTCCTACTCTTGCCGGAGGAGCCTGGTAGGCTGCAGTCCATGGGATCGCTAAGAGTCTGACACGACTGAGCGACTTCACTTTCTCTTTTCACTTTCACGCATTGGAGAAGGAAATGGCAACGCACTCCAGTATTCTTGCCTGGAAAATCCCATGGACAGAGGAGCCTGCAGGGCTACAGTCCATGGGATCTTGAATCAAACATCACTTAGAAATTAAACCACAAAAAGAAGCTTGCAATATTTGAGAGGCTTTCTTTAAGGGAAAATAAAAAATCAAAATATGATTTTAAAAATTAGGTACAAAAGGAAATATTTACTTAGAATAAAAAAGGAAGAGGCTCTTCAAGGAACTCAGACAAGTGAAAAAACCAGAAGCTGAAAAAGCTTAAATAAACTTTTTCCTATAAGATAAGAAGCATTATCTTAAAAAAAAAAAAAAAGAAGGTATCTAATGAGCATATCATCTAAAAATATGGCATTAAATAACAAAATAAACATTTGAAGGGTCAAAGTGTTTTTTTTTTTTTCCTTTATTAAAAGAGTGTTTACATAATAAGTTTTGAGTATTTCTATTTTAAAACAATCTATATATTTATTTTTTATTTTTAAATATACATTTATTTATTTTAATTAGAGGTGAATTACTTTACAATATTGTATTGGTTTTGCCATGCATCAACATGAATCTGCCACAGGTATACACGTGTTCCCCATCCCGAACCCCCTCCCTCCATCCTCCCCATACCATCCCTCTGGGTCATCCCAGTGCACCAGCCCCAAACAAAATTTTAAAGCTGTCTGAAGAAGCTTTCATAAAAACATTTATGCACAAAATAATTATGATTAATATAATTAATGAAAATAGTTAAGTCTAGGGATATTCAATGAGTATGGAAAGTTTAAGAAAAGTAGTCAGCCTAAACATTTTGAAATAAAATCACAGTGTTTGTTATAGCTTTAACCCTTATCTTTACTGACTAATGATGCTTAAATCCTTATCCAATACTTGGATACCTGAAAGCAGAATATATCCATTAAAAAAAAAAATCATAGTAATGCATCCTTTACCATGAATAGGATAAAAAATGCAAACATTTAAAATAAGTTAATTTGAATGCTAGTATTTTATTTGTTGAAAAGCAAAAAAATTCTCCCAGTTATTCCATTAGTGACTTAATGGTTTGTTTTTACTCTATACATGCTGTTGCTGCTGCTAAGTCACTTCAGTCGTGTCCGACTCTGTGTGACCCCAGAGACAGCAGCCCACCAGGCTTCCCCATCCCTGGGATTCTCCAGGCAAGAACACTGGAGTAGGTTGCCATTTCCTTCTCCAATGCATGAAAGTGAAAAGTGAAAGTGAAGTCGTTCAGTCGTGTCAGACTCCTATCGACCCCATGGACTGCAGCCTACCAGGCTCCTCAGTCCATGGGATTTTCCAGGCAAGAGTACTGGAGTGGGGTGCCATTGCCTTCTCCGACTCTGTACATACAAGCATTAAAACTGGTATTTATTGCCAGCCTGATAAAAAGTTGAAGATTTACTGAAGTATACCTTTACTGTTAAATAGATGTAACCTTGAAGGTTCAAACTTTAAAATTTTTATGATTTGTTTTAAAGACATAATTATAGGCCCTAATCCTAGTAATATCTCTCAAGGAATTTAGTCATGATTTTTACAACAGCAATCATTGAGACATAAAAGCATCTTCTAATTTACAACACATAAAGAAAAATAAATTTTCAATAAACTATAAACATTATATATTGCTAGCTGTGCTTTAAACATCTCTCAGTCAACCATAATGGAAAAGCAAAACAAAAAGCACAAGTTTGTCATTTTCCAATGATTATTATACTGACACCCTAGCATATTTTATATAGGTTTTCCCAGGTGGCCCTAGTGGTAAAGAACATGACTGCTGTTGCAGGAGACATAAGAGGTATGGGTTTGATCCCTCAGTTGGGAAGATCCCCTGGAGAAGGAAATGGCAATACACTTCAGTATTCTTGCCTGGAAAATCTCATGGGCAGAGGAGCCTGGCAGGCTATAGTCTGTGGGGTTGCACATAGCCGGGATATGCTACCTAGCCTTAGCATATTTTATTGATCATTTGTATATTAAAATTGTTGGCTTTAATTACTATATGTTAATATATATACTTTTGTCATGCAATAGTGAATTTATGCCCACTGAGTTCTTTTCCTGAAGAGTGAATGGTTCATGACCTTTTTTCATTAATAGCACTTTTCTCTTACTAACAGTCAAGCACAGTGAACTTTTTTGACTCAGTATGGGCTTTTTGTCTGAAGATCCACTCACATTCTCAATTTGATCTCAATTCAGGAAAGAAATTCATGACCCATTTCACGGTTATAGAATTAAACAACTCAGAAGCTATAATCGTGGTCTTTTGTGTTGCTCTCTGTCTCCTTTGTTACATATCTGCTTTGCACACACTTACACAGCATTATCCACTATTAAAATCCTGCCACAGAGTGGTATATTTCTTATATTAAACTGATACTCTTGCATTATTAGCACCTAAAGTTTATAGTTTATAAACTGTAAACCTTTGGTTTACCTTTGGTGTTATAAGTGGATTTAACAAATATATAATGACATGTAATCACCTTTATAGTATCATACAGCAGTGTTTCAATTCCTGTCCATAGAGTTACTTTTTCAGAGCACTACATGAGTGGGTGGATCTCAACTAAGATCCCCTTAATGAAGACTCATGTCAGCCTAGACTTCTAATTATTGCTTGTGTTACCTAGCAATGGGCTTGCTGCTCAATGAGCATAGACATCAATATTTTGGTAAGAAATTTAATCTTTAAAAAGCTTTATTACAATGTCAACTTGCAAAGAGAAAGGAGATACACTCAAATATACTTCTCTGGTCTGAGTTTCAGTTAAACTTTTATGGATTAGGGGAAGAGAGTAGATATATGGGGACACTGGTAGGGTGTGTTTCAACTGGAGGGCTTTGGAACTCGGTCATTTATGGTAAGGTGTATAATGGTGTGTCAGCACCCATCTTCCTAGACCCCTCACTTCTGAAAGGGATCCAGTATTCAGGTTCTGATCAAATTCTGTTCCTTTTGTTCTAGGGAGGAAATAAATTTTATTTCAGGTATTATTTGAGCTCAAAATCTCCTCTATGCATAAATTGTGGTTTTGTTCTTTTGCTTCTGGAAAATAACTCAGTATCTTGTTAGAAAAAGGGTAAAGCCAGTTTCAAGCTGGTTCTGCAGTTTTGTTGTTCATTCTTCACTGGACAAAAAAAATGTCCCATTTTTGTTGCTTATTCTTCAATCTTGAGGGATAAGGAGTGAAGACTATTCTGGCTACTCCCTGTTGTTAAGGAACATAGACCTAAAAAGGGCTTGAGCATACATAGATCACAAATTGCCAAAGCAGCCTTGAGAAAGTGGAATGGAGCTGGAGGAATCAACCTTCCTGACTTCAGACTATGCTACAAAGCTACAGTCATGAAGACAGTATGGCACTGGCACAAAAACAGAAATATAGACCAATGGAACAAGTTAGAAAACTCAGAGAAAAACCCATAAACATACAGGTACCTTATTTTTTACAAAAGAGGAAAAAATAGACAATGGGGAAAAAATAGCCTCTCCAGTAAATGGTGCTGGGAAAGCTGGAAAACTATATGTAAAAGAAATTAGAATACTACCTATTGCCATACACAAAGATAAACTCAAAATGGATTAAAGACCTAAATGTAAGACCAGAAAGTATTAAACTCTGAGAGGAAAACGTAGGCAGAACACCTGATCAAAGCAAGATATTCTATGACCCACCTCCTAGAGTAATGGAAAAATAAAAGAAAAAGAAGAAGAAGAGAAAAGAAAAGTGGGTTCTAATCAGACTTAAAAGCTTTTGCAC
Source organism: Bos mutus (assembly GCF_027580195.1). Taxonomy (NCBI): domain Eukaryota; kingdom Metazoa; phylum Chordata; class Mammalia; order Artiodactyla; family Bovidae; genus Bos; species Bos mutus. The sequence continues at coordinate 58,791,917 of NC_091635.1, read as the reverse complement.
AGCAAACAAAACTACAAACAAGGTGAAAAGACAACCCTCAGAATGGGAGAAAATAATAGCAAAGGAAACAACTGACAAAGAATTAATTTCCAAAATGTACAAGCAGCTCATACAACTCAATACCAGAAAAGCAGAAGAACAAGATGGCAGACAAGTAGGTGGATGTGGTGTACATCTCTCTCTAAGAATACATTAGGAATACATCTTCAGACACAGAAGGGCATGCAGAACACCAGCTGAGAGCAGACAGGAGCACCTGATCAGGGGAAAAATATATATGGAACCAAGGAAAACTCAGTAGGATGAAGGAACTGGGGGGAAAACAGAAGTGTTAGTAGGACTGGACCTGCCCTTGGCAGGTGGAGGAACTGAAGCAGGGGTCTGATCTCCACATCAGGGCCATTGTCTGAGTCAGAGGAGAAACATTTAAGGCTGAGAATGAAACAGCTGATCTGTACAAGCCTAAATGAAATGAGAATCAGACAGTCCTTGTCACAGCCATACATACCGCAGACAGGGACGCAGGTCCCCTGGAAGGTACAGCAGCTGAGAGCTGAAGCTTAGGGATTATGGTGCAATCCCAGGGAGAGGGCTGCTGTTGACTGCTGAGAAACAACCAAGAGGATGCTAGGGAGGAGACTGTGGTGGGAAACACCTATAGAGGAAAGCCAGGCAGCAATGGAAACACGGTGATGTTGCTGAGTCATGGGTAGGGGTGGAGCCATCACCATAGCTTCTCTCTCCCCACACGTCAGCATCCACAGCTGAACAATAGAGAGGCTGGCCTATCAAGCACCTGACACACCAAACAACAGAGTAGGACCCCACCCAGTGTATGCCTTTAAGTGCCTGATGTGCCCATCTACAGAGTAGCACCCCAGCCAGGGGGGCCCCTATGTGTGCCTGATTCACTGAACAATAGAGATGGATCCCAGGCGAAGGAGCCCTTTAAGTGCCTGAACAGACAGAACTATGGAGAAAGACTAGCCAAAGAGACCTTCTAATCACCAGCTTCCAGGGGCTTGAAAAAAGACTGATAGAGTCATAACTCCTGCAGTGGAGGCAGTCCGTATCCCTGCACACTTGGTGCTGCCAAGTCCCTGCAAGCCAACCATCTGTGCCACCTCCACACTCAACTCTCACTAGGAAGAGCTGCCACAGGCAAAAAAAAAAAAAAAAAAGTCTTGCATCTATTTGTGCAGGGTCACTTCAGTTCCCACTCTATGCAACCCTGTAGACAGTGGCCTGCCAGGCATCTCTGTCAGAGAGGGGGCTCTCTAGGAAAGAATACTGGAGCATACTGACCAATACTGGTTGCCATACCCTTCTAGGGCATTATATTTCCTGCTGCCCTAGCTGTCAACTCCCCTGAGTACCTGGTGCTGCAAGAACCACTGCGACCCAAGCAGCTGCACCACCTCCACACCTTGCCCTCACTGTGGCAGACCCAAGTCCTCCAGGGCAGCCTCAGGAGAAAACCCCAGTGAACAACCCACATGCAGAGGTGGAAATAAAACCACAATTGAAACCCAGGGGCAGAGTGGCTAAGGAACAAGACCAAAACCTCCCATCAGCTGTACAGCTGAAGAATATATCCATATGATCAACTAAGCAGGCTCTGTCTATGGAATATACAAAAGGACATTGAGACTTCCCACAAAAGAAAATGCACTAGTTCTGATAACTGTGGACATTGGTGGCAAGAACACACAAGAGTAGGACCAGATTAGAATCTGGGATACCCCCACAGCAGGTACAGAGACCAGCACACTGTTGGTGAGCATCCGAGGGAGGTGAGGTGGACTATGACATCCAGAGAGGGAAAGGACCATGACAGCAGTGACTCAAGGGAAGCATTTATTATTATTTTGTTTTGAATTGTTCCACAGTTTCTTTTGGATTTTTTTTTTTTTCTTCCCCGCTGCCTGACCTTATGGTTGTCTATTTCATTGGCATTTCAAGAGAAGACTCTACACATGGACATCACCAGATGGTCAACACCAAAATCAGATTGATTATATTCTTTACAGCTAAAGATGGAAAAGCTCTATACAGTCAGCAAAAACAAGACCTAGAACTGACTGGCTAAGATCATGAACTCCTTATTGGCAAATTCAGACTTAAATTGAATAAAGTGGGGGGAAACCACTAGACCACTCAGGTATGACTTAAATCAAATCCCTTATGACTATACAGTGGAAGTGAGAAATAGATATAAGGGACTAGATCTGACAGACAGAGTGCCTGACGAACTATGGATGGAGGTTCATGACATTGTACAGGAGACAAGACCATCCCCAAGAGAAAGAAATGCACAAAAGCAAAATGGCTGTCTGAGGAGGCCTTACAAATAGCTGTGAAAAGAAGGGAAGTGAAAAGCAAAGGAGAAAAGGAAAGATACCCATTTGAATGCAGACTCCCAAAGAATAGCAAGGAGAGATAAGAAAGACTTCGTCAGCGATCAATGCAAAGAAATAGAGGAAAACAATAGAATGGGAAAGACTAGAGATCTCTTCAAGAAAATTAAAGATACTAAGGGAACATTTCATGCAAAGATGGGCTCGATAAAGGAAAGAAATGGTATGGGCCTAACAGAAGCAGAAGATATTAAGAAGAGGTGGCAAGAATATATAGAAGAACTGTACAAAAAAGATCTTCATGACTCAGATAATCATGATGGTGTGATCACTCCCCTAGAGCCAGACATCCTTGAATGCAAAGTCAAGTGGGCCTTAGGAAGCATCACTACGAACAAAGCTAGTGGAGATGATGGAATTCCAGTTGAGCTATTTCAAATCCTAAAAGACGATGCTGTGAAAGTGCTGCACTCAATATGCCAGCAAATTTGGAAAACTCAGCAGTGGCCACAGGACTGGAAAAGGTCAGTATTCATTCCAATCCCAAAGAAAGGCAATGCCAAAGAAGGCTCAAACTACTGCACAATTGCACTCATCTCACAAGCTAGTAGAGTAATGCTCAAAATTCTCTTAGCCAGGCTTCAGCAATACGTGAACCATGAACTTCCAGATGTTCAACCTGGTTTTAGAAAATGCAGAGGAACTAGAGATCAAATGGCCAACATCCACTGGATCATCGAAAAAGCAAGAGTTCCAGAAAAACATCTATTTCTGCATTATTGACTATGCCAAAGCCTTTGACTGTGTGGATCACAAGAAACTGTGGAAAATTCTGAAAGAGATGGGCATACCAGACCACCTGACCTGCCTCTTGAGAAACCTATATGCAGGTCAGGAAGCAACAGTTAGAACTGGACATGGAACAATAGACTTTTTCCAAATAGGAAAAGGAGTACATCAAGGCTGTATATTGTCACCCTTCTTATTTAACTTATGTGCAGAGAACATCATAAGAAATGCTGGGCTGGAGGAAGCACAAGCTGGAATCAAGATTGCTGGGAGAAATATCAATAACCTCAGACATGGAGCTGACACCACCCTTACGGCAGAAAGTGAAGAAGAACTAAAGAGCCTCTTGATGAAAGTAAAAGGGGAGAGTGAAAAAGTTGGCTTAAAGCTTAACATTCAGAAAACTAAGATCATGGCATCTGGTCCCATCACTTCATGGCAAATAAATGGAGAAACAGCAGAAACAGTGGCTGACTTTATTTTTCTGGATTTCAAAATCACTGAAGATGGTGACTGCAGCCATAAAATTAAAAGATGCTTACTCCTTGGAAGGAAAGTTATGACCAATATAGACAGCATATTAAAAAGCAGAGACATTACTTTGCCAACAAAGGTCCGTCTGGTCAAGGCTATGGTTTTTCCTGTGGTCATGTATGGATGTGAGTTTTGGACTGTGAAGAAAGCTGAGTGCTGAAGAATTGATGCTTTTCAACTCTGGTGTTGGAGAAGACACTTGAGAGTCCCTTGGACTGCAAGGAGATCCAACCAGTCCATGCTAAAGGAGATCTGTCCTGGGTGTCCATTGGAATGAGTGATGTTGAAGCTGAAATTCCAATACTTTGGCCACCTAATGCGAAAAACTGACTCATTTGAAAAGACCCTGATGCTGGGGAAGATTGAAGGCAGGAGGAGAAGGGGACAACAGAGGATGAGATGGTTGGATGGCATCACCGATTCAATGGACATGGGTTTGGGTGGACTCTGGGAGCTGGTGTTGGACAGGGAGGCCTGGTGTGCTGTGGTTCATGAAGTCGCAAAGAGTCAGACACAAGTGAGTGACTGATCTGTACTGAACTTATAAAATCTAATTAAGTTTTTGAGTTTGTGTGTTTTTTTTTTAATCACAGTTTTTATTTTTGTTATAAACCTCTGCCTTTGTGTTGGGCTTTGGCGGTTCTGTGGAGTTTTCTCTCTTTTTTTTTCCCCCTCTTTCCTCTTCTTTTTTTTTTTTTTTTTTTTGTTGTTTTTTGGTCTTTTCTCTTTCTCTTTAATTTTTAATTTTATTTTTTTAACATATTACTGTTTTTCTACATTTATTAATTTCTTTTTTTTCTATTATTTTTTCCCTGGTGGTTAATCTTTAATACATATAAATTTTCTTTATATATCTCTATTTAACTTTGAATATCTTTTCTTTATTTCTTTCTTTCCCTCTCAACATATTTGTTAATTTTGTTTTCATTATTTTATTCCCCACTTGGCACCTCTCTTTCATTTTGTTTTCCAGTTTGTGCTTTAGTTTTGTTCAATTAGTAGATATAATTTTTGGTTTCCTTTGTTTGCCAGGTCAATCTATTGTGCTTTATTTTTGTTAAACTGTTTTGATTTTGTTTGCAGAAGTATATGTGTTAATTCCATTAATTACTATTTGCCTGATTTTTGTAACTGCCATTTGCCTGGGACTCATCTTTTGTTTCTTTTTTTTTTGGGGGGTATGTGCTGTCATCTCACTTAATGCCATAACAAACCACTTGTGAAATCTTCCTTCCTGACTAGAGATCAAACCCTGAGCCTTTAGAGTGGGAGCACAGACTCCAAGACCCTAGACTATAAGAGAACTAACACTAGGGAGTATTAAATAGTGTTAGCTTAGAGTATTAAAGCTAGGTGTTAGCTTATGGTGAACTATAGCTTATGGTGACAGTAAATGGTGTCAGATTCTTGATCTCTGAAAATTTACCTTTGGGACCAGGCATGATCCTTCAAGATCTTTTGTATAGCAGAACTTTATTAAAGTTAAAAGGGACAGAGAAGGCTTCTGACACAGACTTCAGGAGACAGATGGAGAGTGTCCCTCTTGCTAGTGTAAGCAAGAGAGTTATGTACTTTTTAAATTTGTTATTACAGTAAGTCAAAAGAATGCCTTAAGGTTGTAAAGATCTTACTAGGCCCACTTCCATAATTTACATTTTAAGGTAACAGGGTTAGCCAGAAAGTTTTCAGGAAGGAGAAACTGTTCTCAAGCACTATACATTATATAATCCTTAGTACAGTGTTTAAACTGAGTTGTTTGTTGTGTAGTCATCAGTTCTGGGCTTAAGGAAAAAAACATATTATGTGACTAAGACTACAGAATGTAGAGGAAAAACAAACAGATGTTTGTCCTTTCTTCCTCCTTGAGAATTCCAGACCCCAATCTCTACTTCGAGAACCCCAGATCCTCTATCCTCGAGGACATTAGACTTCTAATCAACCTGCCTAGAAATTGACTCTCTCAAAAGAAAACCAGTTGAATACAAGACCCTGCATCACCCAACCACCAGTAGCACCCTGTGCGTCATCCAAACAACAAACAAAACAAATATAAAAATCCAATCATCAGTAGATAGGATTACCACCTCACTCAGCCTTGTCCATCAAATGAAAATAACAAGAAAACTCAGCACAAATCTCACCCTATACAAAGCTGACACAAACCACTGCACCAACCTGAGGGGGGCAGAAAGCAAGAGGAAGAAAAAATTCAATCTTGAAGCCTGGGATAAGGAGACATCAAACACAATAAGTTTTTAAAAAATAATGAAAAGGTAGAGAAATACTGCCAAATGAAGGAATGAACTAGAAACAGACATGTCCAAACAAATGAAGAAATAAATAAACTACCTGAAAAATAATTCAGAATAAGGATAGTAAACATGATCCAAAGTCTTGAAAACAGAATGGAGAAAATGCAAGAAACAATTAACAAAGACCTAGAAGAATTAAAGAATAAACATACAGAGACAAACAACACAATTACTGAAACTAAAAATCCTCTAGAAGCAATCAATAGCAGAATATGTGAAGCAGAAGACAGAATAAGTGAACTGGAAGATAAAGTGGTGGAAGTAACTTCTGAAGAGAAAATAAAGTAAAAAGAATGAAAAAAAAAAAAATGAGGATAGTCTCAGAAACCTCTGGGACAATATCAAACACACCAACATTTGAATTATAGGATTCTCAGAAGAAAAAGAAAAAATAAAGAGTATGAGAAAAATTTTGAAGAGATTATAGTTGAAAATTTCCCCAATATGAAAAAGTAAATAGTCAACCAAATCCAAGACACACAGAGTCCCATACAGGATAAACCCAAGGAGAAACAAACCAAGACAAACACTAATCAAATTAACAGAGATTAAACACAAAGAAAGAATATTAAAAGCAGCAAGGGAGAAACAACAAATAACATATAAAGGAAACCCCATAGATTTAACAGTTGATGTTTCAGCATAAACTCTGCAGGCCACAAGGGAATGACAGGATATATTTAAAGTACTGAAAGGGAAAAATGTACAACCAAGATTACTGTACCTGGCAAGGATCTCATTCATAATTGATGGAGAAATCAAAAGCTTTTCAGACAAACAAAAGTAAAGAGAATTCAGTTCCACAAAACCAGCTTTACAAAAAATGTTAAAAGGACTTATATTGGCAAGAAATACAAGAAAAAGTCCTATGAAATCAAACCACAAACAATTAAGAAAATAGTAATAAGAATGTATATGTAAATGATTACTTTACATGTAAATGGGTTAAATGCTCCAACCAAAAGACACAGATTGGCTGAATGGATATAAAAACAAGACCCATTTACATTCTGTCTACATGAAGCCCACTTCAGACCTAAAGACACATATGGACTGAATGTGAGAGGAAAGAAAAATGTATTCCATACAAATGGAAAGTAAGAGAAATGTGGAATAGCTATTCTCATATCAGACAAAATAGACCTGAAAAGAAAGATTACAACAGTTAAGGAAGGACACTACATAATAAGCAAAGGATCAACCCAAGAGGAAGACATAAAAATTGTAAATATCTATGCACCCAACATATCAGCACCTTAATACATGAGACAAACACTAACAGGCATAAAAGAAGAAATTGACAGTAACACAAAAATAGGTGGAGCTTTTAACACCTCACTTACACCACTTACACCAGAAAATCAAAACAGAAAATTAATAAGGAAACACAAGCATTAAATGATACATTAGATGTCTCTCATTGAGATACATGAGATGGATCTCATTTATATCTTCCTGACATTCCATCCAAATGTAGAAGAGTATACCTTCTTCTCAAGTGCACATGGAACATTCTCCAGGATAGACCACATCTTGAGTCACAAATCAAGCCTCACTAAATTTAAGAAAGTTGAAATTGTATCAAGCATCTCTTCTGACCAAAACGTTACGAAACTAAATAACAATTACAAGAAAAAAAAAATGTAAAAAACACAAACACATGGAGATTAAACACTACATTTTTAAATAACCAACATGTTACTGAAGAAATCAAAAGGGAAATTTAAAAAATTTTCCAGAAACAAATGACAATGAAAATACAACAACTCAAAACTTACCAGTTCAATTCAGTCGCACAGTCGTGTCTGACTCTTTGCGACCCCATGAATCCCAGCACGCCAGGCCTCCCTGTCCATCACCAACTCCCGCAGTTCACTCAGACTCACGTCCATCGAGTCAGTGATGCCATCCAGCCATCTCATCCTCTGACGTCCCCTTCTCCTCCTGCCCCCAATCCCTCCCAGCATCAGAGTCTTTTCCAATGAGTCAACTCTTCACACGAGGTGGCCAAAATACTGGAGTTTCAGCTTTAGCATCATTCCTTCATAAGAAATCCCAGGGCTGATCTCCTACAGGATGGACTGGTTTGATCTCCTTGCAGTCCAAGAGACTCTCAAGAGTCTTCTCCAACACCACAGTTCAAAAGCATCAATTCTTCAGTGCTCGGCTTTCTTCACAGTCCAGCTCTCACATCCATACATGACCACAAGAAAAACCATCGCCTTGACTAGATGGACCTTTGTTGGCAAAGTAATGTTTCTGCTTTTCAATATGCTATCTAGGTTGGTCATAACTTAGGATGAGTCAAAAGCAGTTCTAAGAAGGATGTTCATAGAATTAAAGACCTACCTCAAGAAACAAGAAAAACATCCAATAGACAACTTAACCTTACACCTAAAACAACTGGAAAAAGAAGAACAAAAAAACCATCAAAGTTAGCAGAAGAAAAGAAATCATAAAGATCTGAGCAGAAATAAGAGAAAAAGAAATGAAAGAAACAACAGTAAATATTAACAAAATTAAAAGCTGGTTCTTTGAGAAGATAAACAAAATTGACAAACCTTTAGCCAGACTCATCAAGATAAAAAGAGAGGAGAATCAAATCAACAAAATTAGAAACAAAAAAGGAGAGGTTACAACAGAAAATGCAGAAATACAAAGGATTATAAAAGACTATTATGAACAACTATATGGCAATGAAATGGATAATCTGGAAGAAATGGATAGATTCTTAGAAAAGCTTAATACTCCAAGACTGAACCAGGAAGAAGTAGATATTATGAACAACAAAATTATAAGCACTGAAATTGAAACTGTGATAAAAAAAAAAAAATCTCCCCAAAAACGAAAGCCAAGGACCAGATGGCTTCACAGGAGAAATCCATCAAACATTTAGAGATGAGCTAATGCCTATTTTTCTAAAACATTTTAAAAAAATTTCAGAGGAAGGAACACTTCTAAAATTTTATGAGCCCTGACATCAAAACCAGACAAAGCCAAACATTAAAAAGAAAACTACAGGCCACTATCACTGATGAACATAGATCCAAAAATCCTCTACAAATTTTTAGCAAACAGATTTCAAGAACACATTAAAAAGCTCATACACCATGATCAACTTGGGTTTATTCCAGGGATGCAAGGAGTCTTCAAAATATGTAAATCAAACAATGTGATACACCATAATAACAAATTGAATGATAAAAACCATATGATAGTCTAAATAGATGCAGAAAAAGCCTTTGACCAATTTCAACACCCATGTATGATTAGAACGCTTCAAACAATGGGCATAGAAAAAACCCTGCCTCAACATAGTAAAGGTCATATATGACAAGCTTACAGGAAATGTTATTCTCAATGGTGAAAAACTGAAAGCACTGCCCGTAAGATCAGGAACAAGACAAGGGTGTCCACTTTCATGACTATTATTCAACATAGTTTTGGAAGTCCTAGCTACAGCACTCAGAGAAGAAAAATAAATAAAAGGAATCCAAATTGTAAAAGAGGAGTAAATCTCTCACTATTTGAACATGACATGACACTGTACATAGAAAACCCTAAAGATTCTGTCAGAAAATTACTAGAGCTAATCAGTGAATTTAGCAATGTCACAGGATACAAAATTAATACACAGAAATCACTTGCATTTCTATATACTAACAATGAAATAACAGAAAGAGAAATTAAGAAATCAACCCCATTTATCATTGCAACAAAAAGAATAGAATACCTAGGAATAAACTTACCAAAGGAGACAAAAAACTGTTCTCAGAAAGTTATAACACTGATGAAAGAAATCAAGGATGACATAAACAAATAGAGAGATATTCCATGTTCTGGTAGGTAAAATCAATATTGTGCAAATGATTATACTACCAAATGCAATCTACAGATTCAGTGCAATCCTTAACAAATCACAAATGATATTTTTCACAGAACTAGAACAAAATTTCACAATTCATATGGAAACACAAAAGACCCCAAATAGCCAAAGAAGTCTTGAGAAATAAGAATGGAACTGGAGGAATCTATCCTGACTTCACATTATACTACAAAGCTACAATCGTCAAGACAGTATGGTACTGGCACAAAAACAGCAATATAGGCTAATGGAACAAGATAGAGAGCCCAGAAATAAACACATGCACTTTAGGGTACCTTATTTTTGACAAAGGAGGCAAGAATATACAATGGGGAAAAGACAGCCTCTTCAATAAATGGTGCTGTGAAAACTGGACAGCTATATGTAAAAGAATGAAATTAGAACACCTTCTAACATCATGCACAAAGATAAACTCAAAATGGATTAAAGACCTAAATGTAAGACCAGAAACTATAAAAATTTTTGAGGAAAATATAGGCAGAACACTCAATGACATAAATCAAAGCAAGAACCTCTATGACCCATCTCCTTGAGTAAAGGAAATAAAACCAAAAGTAAACAAGTGGGACCTGATTCAACTTAAAAGTTTTTACACAGCTAAGGAAACTCTTAGCAAGGTGAAAAGACAACCCTTAGAATGGGAGAAAATAATAACAAATGAAACATAATTAAGTAATTTCCAAAATATACCAGCAGTTCATACAACTCAATACCAGAAAAGCAAATAACCCAATCAAATAGTGGGGAAAAGACCTAAACAGACATTTCTCCAATGAAGACATACATATGGCTGAAAAACACATGAAAAGATGCTCAACACTGCTTATTATTAGAGAAATGCAAATCAAAACTACAGTGAGATATCACCTCTGACTGATCAGGAAGGCCATTCTCAAAAAGTCTACAAACAATAAATGCTGGAAAGGGTGTGGAGAAAAGGAAATGCTTCCTGTACCATTAGTGGGAATGTAAATTGATAGAGCCATTATAGAAGACAATATGGAAATTCCTTAAAAAACTAGGAATAAATGCATCATATGACCCGGCAGTCCCACCCCTAGCCATATACCTTGGGAAATCAAAATTTAAAAAAGGCACATGCATCAGATTTTTCACTGCACCACTATTTTCAATAGCTAAAACATTGAAGCAACCTTGATGTCCATTAACAAATTAATGGATAAAGAAGTTGTGGTACATATACACAGTGGAATATTACTCAGTCATAAAAAGAAACACATTTGAGTCAGTTCTAATGAGGTGGATTAACCTGGAGCCTATCATGCAGAGTCAAGTAAGTCAGAAAGAAAAATGTAAATATTGTATACTGACACATAAAGTGAGTGAAGTCGCTCAGTCATGTCTGCCTCTTTGCAACCCCATGGGATATAGCCTACCATGCTCCTCAGTCCATGGGATTTTCCAGACAAGAGTACTGGAATGGGTTGCCATTTTCTACTCCAGGGGATCTTCCCAACCCAGGGATTGAACCTGGGTCTCCCGCATTGCAAGCAGACACTTTACCATCTGAGGTATAGGGTGGGTAATTACTGACACATACATGGGATCTAAAAAGATGGTACTGATGAATTTATTTGCAGGGAAGCAATGGAGAAAAAGACCTAGAGAATAACCCTACTGCCATGGTGAAGGGGAGGAGGGAGAATGGGAGATGTATAGAGAGAGTAACAGAAATTTACAATACTATATGTAAAATAGATAGCCAGTGGGAATTTACTGTATGATTCAAGGAATTCAAACAGGGACTCTCTGACAGGCTGTAGGGTGGGTTGGGGGGGGTGGTAGATAAGGGGAGGGAGGTCCTGGAAGTAGGGGACATGGGTGTACCTATGGCTGATTCTTCTTGATGTAAGACAGAAAACCACAAAATTCTATAAAGCAATTATCCTTCACTTAAAAGTTTTAAAAATCTAGCACTGAACATTAAAAAAAAAAAAAGAGAGAGAGACAGAGAGAGATTAACTATTCTGAAAACAGGGCAAAATACTCCTTATGGGAGGTTTTTCTTCCTTCACCCTCTTCATACATTTTCCCTTTATATTTCATACACATCTTAAAAGGCATAAATGAAATAAAACATAAATATAATGCAGTTCTCTATAAGCAAACAAAATACAAGCCATATTCTGTTATTTAATTCTCAACCTAGCATTATAATTAACCTCTAGAATAGGAATTTAGCTCTCAGTTTAAAATTATACTTTGTCTAAAATATGTCTTTCATGGATCATTGATCTACCTATATCAGAATTGTCTTATTAAATCCTCCAACTAAGGGGTGCTTGCACCTAGATATCAAAAAAATTAATTTGGTTGGTTGTGCAGTTAATATTTGGTTGCACAGGCCTAAAATTGTCAATATATTGACTTGGGTGTTTTTCCAACCTGCTAATATTTAGCAACGTAAGCTGAATTCTTAATTGCTTTATGATTCCCTAATTTGATAGTAGCTTTAAGGTTACATTTGGAGAAGGAAATGGCAACCCACTCCAGTACTCTTGCCTGGAAAATTCCATGGACTGAGAAGCCTGGTGGGCTACAGTCCATGGGGTAGCAAAGAGTCGGACACGACTGAGCAACTTCACCTTAGGGTTCAATGAACCTAACAATCTTTCCCAGACAAATTGGGGAATGTTAGTGTGTTGAAATTCTAACATTAACTAAAATTTGTTCCTGGTATTTAATGAGATCTTTGGCCTTGTAACTTGATTCACAACTGATGGGACCTTTAATGGCTCATTTTCCCTGGAAGGAGCAGGTGTCTAGTTTGCTGTAGAAACAAACATTTGCAAAATAAATAGTAGCAGGCAATTATTTTTAACCAAACTATTACTTCCTAGAGTAAGATGTTTGCATTCACTTTTCTTCCAAAATGTAGGAATTCTAGCCTTATCTGTAAACAATTTTGAGGAAAGTTCAAAAGATATTCAAACTATATTTTTCAGAAGCATTTAAAAATCAAAGGTTTTCTCTACCCCTTCAGAGATGAGAAAAGTAGGCGAGAGAGTAGAATAAGACTTACTTTTGTTCATTTGGTCTTTCTGAGAATCAAACATCTCTATAACAGGCTGTAATAATTTATTCTTATGTGGATGCTCACATAAACAATAACTGTTTCTATTATGGGCCTTGAGACAGTAGAATTCATATTTATTAGACATATTTAATTCTGTATCTCACATGGCACTTCACTCAAAGCATCCATAAGACATTGCCACATATAATGAAAACCATAAGACACCTGAATAAAGGAAATGCGCATAGCATAGAACACTTTGAATTGCTAGTCTCTGTGAAACTCTTCAAGGCGTTCTCTTTTATTTAGAGACACAGTTTTCATTAGCTCAGCTCTATTAACTCAGTAAGAGGCGTGTGATCTCTTATTAGTTTAGTGTCTCTTTCATAATTAAATGATAATGAGGTAAGATATATTCAAACAAATCTAAAATTACTCTAATTTGGCAGAAAATCGAGTCTTAATAAAATAATACATTTAAATACTCTTAGTATGAGGATACACTAAATACTTATAGGAAAAACAATGACACAGATGAGCAATCCACAGATGAACTCTCAATCTATTACTCATTACTGCTTTAAATACATGCTATATGCATACTAAGAAAATAATATTCAACATCAATGCCAAGATACTGTATAACTTTAAATGGGATTTGTGAGCTTTCATATCATGGATATCTTATTTCCAGATCATAAACTTGACTAAGTTTTAAGTCTCAGTAAGTGCAAATCTACTACTAAGGATTCATCTTAAGAAATTCGCATTACTTCATGTAATTCGAACTGACATGAAACAAACTGCAAAATATATAAACTAATATATGAAAGCCATTTCTAGATCTTCCTCACTAGGCAACTGGAGTTAACTCTTCTTTTTAATAGTCAATAAACAAATAATCTTGAGTAATTTGTTTCCAACCAAGGTACATAGTATGAAAAAACAACAAATATAATTTTGAGTTGTTGGCTAACCTTTAGTAATCTTTACGAAGAAACATTTTATGAGAAATCACAGGCCCAACTTAAAATGAAAGAGAAGGAAGTATGTGAAATTCAAAATCCTTTTACTTTCAAATGGCTTTTCCTTATTTATAATCCAAAATGATAAATTCATTGGTACATAATGAATTTACAAAGTTACCCTTCATTGCTGTATTCTAGTGTGTATATATGTACATGTATATCTATACATGTATACTTGTATGAAATATTCTTAGATTATGACTAAAATTACTGTCAACAAATGCTTTGGATATCATCCCTAAAATTCTAAAGTAACCAAAACAGAACTTAGGTTCATGTCGATATATTTGTACATATGTATGTGCACATGTGTGTGAACATGCACATAATCACACACACTCACACACACTGTTACTTGGTTGCATAGTATTTGTATATGTATTGAAGAATGAAGTTTATGCTGCTCGAAGTATAAAAGCCTAAGTACAACTACTTGAAAAAATATGTTTGGATATAACACATGTACACCACAGTTATTAAATATATCAACTTTGGAGTTAGACTCAAAGGTTTCAATTCAGCTTGCAGCATAGCATCTTTGTGACCAAAAAAAAAAAAAAAAACAGACTTTTTCTCTCTAATTCTTAGTATTCTGATGTGTAAAAAAAGTGAAAAAGTGAAAATGGCATTGGTTCAATTGTGTCCAGCTGTTTGCAACCCCATGGACTGTAGCCCACCAGGCTCCTCTGTCCATGGAATTCTCCAGGTAACAATACCGGACAGGGCTAATAATGTACTAATATCATAGAACTGTCATAAGGATTAATAAAAATAATGTTTTCAAAATACTAGTGTAATGTAATTAGTATCTGAAATTGAATAAATGCTCAATAAATGTTCAATATAATAAATATAAATGTAACATAAGGTATTAAAATGTGCTCTCTCATGCCATTCTTAGCTTGAAATTTTGCTTTTAAATATTTTTTTTATTTTATTACTTTTTATTCATTCTTAGAATAAATTTTATTCTAAGAATAATATTCATTAAATAAATATATTTAATATAATTATATAATATAATATTATAGTTTAATATAATTATATAATATTTAATCACAATTAATTTAATTATATAATAAAGAAAAATATATAAATAAATATTCTAAGAATAAAGTTTATCCTAAGAATAAATTTTTGAATATTTCTAGATTTCCTGCATTGTGATGGCAACCATTTGACAGTGGTTGTCAAAACAGATATTTTCCCTCTTAAGATTTCACAATGAGGACAATGACACAATAATTATATAAATATATCACTATAAATTGTTTTAGTTGAAGTTAGTTCAGTTCAGTCACTTAGTCGTGTCCGACTCTTTGCGATCCCATGAACTGCAGCACATCAGGCTTCCCTGTCCATCACCAACTCCCAGAGCTTACTCAAACTCATGTCCATTGAGTCCTGATGCCATCCAGTGATCTCATAGTCTGCCATCCACTTCTCCTTCTGCCTTCAATTTTTCTCAGCATGAACGTCTTTTCTGTTGTGGTCTGGGTGTGAATTGGAAAAGAATTTCTAGGCATGAGACAGAATGAGAGAGAAATAAAGTTTATTAGAGAGGGAGATGCTGTTAGAACAGTGGGCCAGCTTAAGGGAGAACCAACGTTGGACACAGGTCATTAGTCCACTTTTAAACCCAGGGTACAAGAAGAGGGATCTAATTACGTTCTTTGCAGCCAAAGATGGAGAAGCTCTCTACGGTCACCAAAAACAAGACTGGGAAATGACTGTGGCTCAGATCATGAACTCCTTATTGTCAAATTCAGACTTAAATTGAAGAAAGTAGGGAAAACCACTAGACCATTCAGCTATGACCTAAATCAAATCCCTTATGATTATACAGTGGAAGTGAGAAATAGATTTAAGGGACTAGATCTGATAGAGAGTGCCTGATGAACTATGGACAGAGGTTCGTGACATTGTACAGGAGACAGGGATCAAGACCATCACCATGGAAAAGAAATGCAAAAAAGCAAACTGGCTGTCTGGGGAGGCCTTACAAATAGCTGTGAAAAGAAGAGAAGTGAAAAGCAAAGGAGAAAAAAAAAGATATAAGCATCTGAATGCAGAGTTCCAAAGAATAGCAAGGAGAGATAAGAAAGCCTTCCTCAGCAATCAATGCAAAGAAATAGAGGAAAACATCAGAATAGGAAAGACTAGAGACCTCTTCAAGAAAATTAGAGATACCAAGGGAATATTTCATGCAAAGATGGGCTCAAAAAGGACAGAAATTGTATGGACCTAACAGAAGCAGAAGATATTAAGAAGTGGTGGCAAGAATACACAGAAGAACTGTACAAAAAAGATATTCATGACAAAAGACAATCACGATGGTGTGATCACTCACCTAGAGCCAGACATCCTGGAATGTGAAGTCCGATGGGCCTTAGAAAGCATCACTACAAACAAAGCTAGTGGAGGCGATGGAATTCCAGTTCAGCTCTTTCAAATCCTGAAAGATGATGCTGTGAAAGTATTGCACTCAATATGCCAGAAAATTTGGAGAGCTCAGCAGTGGCCACAGGACTGGAAATGGTCAGTTTTCATTCCAATCCCAAAGAAAGGCAATGCCAAAGAAGGCTCAAACCACTGCACAATTGCACTCATCTCACACGCTAGTAAAGTAATGCTCAAAATTCTCCAAGCCAGGCTTCAGCAATACGTGAACCATCAACTTCCAGATGTTCAAGCTGGTTTTAGAAAAGGCAGAGGAACCAGAGATCAAATTGCCAACATCCGTGGGATTATGGAAAAAGCAAGAGAGTTCCAGAAAAACATCTATTTCTGCTTTATTGACTATGCCAAAGCCTTTGACTGTGTGGATCACAAGAAACTGTGGAAAATTCTGAAAGAGATAGGAATACCAGACCGCCTGACCTGCCTCTTGAGAAACCTACATGCAGCTCAGGAAGCAACAGTTAGAACTGGACATGGAGCAATAGACTGGTTCCAAACGAAAAGAAGTACGTCAAGGCTGTATATTGTCACCCTGCTTATTTAAATTCTATGCAGAGTACATGATGAGAAACGCTGCGTTGGAAAAAGCACAAGCTGGAATCAAGATTGCCGGGAGAAATATCAATAATCTCATATATGCAGATGACACCACACTTAATGCAGAAAGTGAAGAGGAACTAAAAAGCCTCTTGATGATAGTGATAGAGGAAAGTGAAAAAATTGGCTTAAAGCTCAACATTCAGAAAATGAAGATCATGGCATCTGGTCCCATCACTTTATGGGAAATAGATGGGGAAACAGTGGAAACAGTGTCAGACTTTATTTTGGGGGCTCCAAAATCACTGTAGATGGTGATTGCAGCCATGAAATTAAAAGACACTTATCCCTTGGAAGAAAAGTTATGACCAACCTAGACAGCATATTCAAAAGCAGAGACATTACTTTGCCAACAAAGTTCTGTCTAGTCAAGGCTATGGTTTTTCCAGTTGTCATGTATGGATGTGAGAGTTGGACTGTGAAGAAAGCTGAGTGCTAAGAATTGATGCTTTTGAACTGTGGTGTTGAAGAAGACTCTTTAGTGTCCCGTGGACTGCAAGGAGATCCAACCAGTCCATTCTAAAGGAGATCAGTCCTGGGTGTTCTTTGGAAGGAATGATGCTGAAGCTGAATCTCCAGTACTTTGGCCACCTCATGCAAAGAGTTGACTCATTGGAAAAGGCTCTGATGCTGGAAGGGATTGAAGGGAGGAGGAGAAGGGGACGACAGAGAATGAGATGGCTGGATGGCATCACCGACTCGATGGACGTGAGTCTGAGTAAACTCTGGGAGTTGGTGATGGACAGGGAGGGCTGGCGTGCTGCAATTCGTGGGGTCACAAAGAGTCGGACACGACTGAGCAACTAAACTGAAATGAACTGAACTGAACTGAACTGAGAAGAAATAAACTTAACAAGAAAGTTAAAGGTACTGTGGACCAAAGACTAATGGAAATAAAAAAGCTGCTCAGGGGCTAGCCAGGACAACCAGGGCCAGACATTGTTTTGTGACATTAGTGTTTCTTTAGATATAAGAAGATGCAATAATTTGGGCTTATAAAATCTTTACCTGAAAACATCTAACTATTTCTTCTGTTTTTTTTCCCAGAGCAGAGAGTGCCTTATTTCTGATCTCCACTCCGAACTCCTTTCGGGGGTGTTGAACGTCAGCAGTTTGCAGTGGTCATGATGTAATCTTTGCAGAGGCAGCTAACAAGTGCCAACTTCCAGTCAGAAGGGTCCCTTTGTAGCCACATATTTGACCACGCTTTGGGGGCATTTCATGGTCAGTGGGTCCCGTGGTGCTGGGAAAGCTCATTTCCAGGTCTAAGGAAGATTCCAGTGTGCTGTTATTGGACGAGGCCTTGTGGGTAGCAAAAGTCTCTGGACCATGCCTGTCTTACTAGCTTCTTGGTCCAGGAAAATATTCCCTTTTGCTGCTTCTTCCCATATATAGAGTTACATGATAACACTCATTGATCTCATATACAACTACATATCAGCATTTTATCACAGGCTCAGTCACACATTTTGTAATGTAAGACACAATCTTCTGAAACAAGTGACATAGAAAATAATACAGTTGTAGCTAGCAGTTATTAGTAAGGTCACGAGTAAGAATTATAAGTCAAGAACTTTCATTAGGTAGAGCCCTATATACCCCGGTCATCTGATTTTGTTTGTTAAATCACTATAGCCTGGTGTTCCTGGTTGTACATCATGGAGCATCTAATCTTTATTTAAAAATTGGTTACTGAGATGAGGTTTAGAAACAAATTTAGAGTGTCCTTTTTAATAACTTAATTAAATCTTTTAGCAATATAACATAGCAACAAGGAACTATCTCAGAAGTGAGTCTTAGTAAACACTAGACCTTAATTTACAAAACTAGAAACTTAGTTTAATAATGTTAATTCAGTGAAACATGATTTTTTTTTCATTATGAGGACATTAACCCTGTAGCCAGGGAAGGCTTTATCCATCAAATAAAAATGAGGTTTGTCAGGGAGTCAGGGAAGGCCAAGCAGCCATTTTGGATTTCCCATAGCCCTGACTCTCTGATTTTCAGCTAATGTTCACCCATTTTTAATTCCCTGATTTAGGAGTAGATTGTTGTCATGTTTTAAGGACATCAGGATAGCAAAAGTCTAACCATGAGGACTTATTTTTTGTAGAAGCAGAATGAACTTTGTCTACATGTACCTTAAATAATATTTATTTACTTTACGAAGGTAAAAAACGATTTTAAAACCAAATATAAATCACTTAAAGGCAAAGAAATTCATAATCTGTGATTGAAATTTGCATGCTAAGAAAACTTTGTTCTCTTAACATAGAGAACAGACTAAATTCCAGTCTGTTACCAGTTTGCCAGATAACTAGCAAATAAAATTAATTTATAGGTTAAACTTAAAAAAGTATTTTTCATAAATCTTGAAGTAGCAGTATTCTTGGAAAGGCATCAGTGTGAAACCATAGAAGGCATGTTTAAAATCTGATTAAATTTGCAATTGACAAAGTAGCCTGGTCATTGCTGTGATATGTAACAATTTAATATGGTAACTAGAATTATAATTGACCATATTTTATCAGGGCACATTAGATCTATATGAATTCCACATAATTTTAGTATACCTATATTAGTAACATCAACCATAGAGTATAACCTGAGAAGATTTATCATCCCTTCAACAGTACTTCCCATGTAACTTAGCATGTCCAATGAACCCAGGTAGTTTAATAGCTCTTTGGGATGTCTCAGGGATCCTCTGAAGCATTACAAAGTCAGCTAGAAGTCAAGTTATTTAGGAAGTTTAGTCAATAAATATCAAAAGGGCTTATAACACTCAATCAGATAGAATCATATAGATCATTGTGAAACAATATATTCACTTAGCCAAAGTAACAAAGAAGATTTCAAAGGTAGACATAGAACAGAACACTTCAGAGGTAAAGAAGCTTAAAATCCATTATCAAAGGCAGTTCAACATCTCAAGAAAACTTGTATTAATGCACAAAATTCATCCTAGCTCAACACTCAGAAAACAAAGATCATGGCATCTGGTCTCATCACTTCATGGGAAATAGATGGGGAAACAGTGGAAACAGTGTCAGACTTTATTTTTCTGGTCTCCAAAATCACTGCAGATGGTGACTGCAGCCATGAAATTAAAAGAGGCTTACTCCTTGGAAGGAAAGTTATGACCAACCTAGATAGCATATTCAAAAGCAGAGACATTACTTTGCCAACAAAGGTTCGTCTAGTCAAGGCTATGGTTTTTCCTGTGGTCATGTATAGATGTGAGAGTTGGACTGTGAAGAAGGCTGAGCACCAAAGAATTGATGCTTTTGAACTGTGGTGTTGGAGAAGACTCTTGAGAGTCCCTTGGACTGCAAGGAGATCCAACCAGTCCATTCTGAAGGAGATCAGGCCTGAGATTTCTTTGGAAGGAATGATGCTAAAGCTGAAACTCCAGTACTTTGGCCACTTCATGCGAAGAGTTGACTCATTGGAAAAGACTCTGATGCTGGGAGGGATTGGGGGCAGGAGGAGAAGGGGACGTCAGAAGATGAGATGGCTGGATGGCATCACTGACTCGATGGATGTGAGTCTGAGTGAACTCTGGGAGTTGGTGTTGGACAGGGAGGGCTGGTGTGCTGCAATTCATGGGGTCGCAAAGAGTCGGACACGACAGAGCGACTGAACTGAACTGAACTGAACTGACTGAACAAACATTAATACTAAATATTTAATATTGAATATTTCCCACTTTACATGAATCTGAAATTCATTTAGGTTAATTTCTCTTGTATTTAGAATCATCTGATTTGCAGGTGCTTACTTTTCTTTTAGGCCAATTAAATTAGAACTCATTTACAACCTCACCAATATTATTTAAAAAAAAAAAAAGACACACTGAGACAAAAATAAATCCAGACATACATATAGTGATCTCATAGTTTTCTGCTTGAGATTTAAAATGTCTCTTTGAACCCCCCCCCCCCGCCTCCTTTTTTTTCCTTGAAGTTCTAATTTGCCCAAGGATGAGGTCTCAGACTGGAGAAGGCAATGGCACCCCACTCCAGTACTCTTGCCTGGAAAATCCTGTGGACGGAGGAGCCTAGTATGCTGCAGCCCATGGGGTCACTAAGAGTCAGATACGACTAAGCGACTTCACTTTCACTTTTCACTTTCATGCATTGGAGAGGGAAATGGCAATCCACTCAAATATTCTTGCCTGGAGAATCTCAGGGACAGGGGAGCCTGGTGGGCTGCCGTCAATGGGGTCGCACAGAGTCGGACACAACTGAAGTGACTTAGCAGTAGCAGTAGCAGAAGTCTCAGACCAAGTGGGCTGTGTATTTCAAGGACATGGAAAGGGTAACCTCAAGCTTTTCCTTAGGCAGGCCTTTTAACAAGCTAGTTGTTTTTAAATGCATATTCAAAAAGAATTAGTCTTGCAGTTTCCAAGGGGGCGGGGGGATCATTTTAACCAGTTTTCTCTGGATTCTAAAGAATATCATGGCCATCCTGTGTCAAAAAGTCATCTTTCTTTTCTGTAGTCAAAATTTTATAGCTAAAATATAGACTAAATAGTGCTCAAATTGACTCTGATATCAGGGGTAAAGCAGCTGATAAAAATCTTAGATTGTACCTCTGGTGGAAAGTGAGGTCTTTGTCACATCAGAAGAATCTGAAGGGTTAAGGGGATTTGCCAGAGTTGGGGAAGTTTGGTCCTTCTCCACACACCTGGAGAGACAGGAATAGTTAGAAGGGAATTCTTTAGAATGTTAGAGTTTTTGATCCCTCAGGCTTTTGCAAATAGAAGGACCTGAAGCAAAGGGAACCTCAGAATTATTTCCTAGAGGTCATGCGCATGTGAAAGGTCAAGTAGGGGTCATCTAGGAAATCTGGTGGAGAGAGACAGAGCGGGACAGGAGATAGGGTAGCAACAGAAAGATACATGCAGCATGAGTCCCTGAAATCTGGATTCTGACTGAGGGCCATGAGGGACTGAACATAAGAAAATTCTGAGTCCTTTCCCTTATTTTGGCTAAAGCTAGTGTGCCATTCAGAGGTCATTTTTTTTGGGGGGTGTCCCCCAGTTTGTATTGGGGCCAGGCCTTTTGGAGGGTCAAAATCTTCCATTTTCTGAGAATGTAGCCAAGGGATGAGTCTGAGAGAGGATCCTGGGATGTACCAGAACCCACTTTTAGCCTACCTGCCATAGAATGAGGGTACTGAGAGTCACTGACTGACAGAAAGGCATCCCTTTTGTCCCAGTGATCTCTCTCTGTGACTAATGGCACAAAATGGCCAACCATCACAACAGTCACATCCCACAGTGACAGGTGACCCCTGAGAACTGTGCAGCTATGGCACCATGTGACCTGGGCAGAAAAAGACAGAGATTCCCAGGAGCAACCAGGTGACTCACCGTTTGGTGATTCCCTGAAATGTGGAGGGCACTCTTGGGAAGGTTCAGAGGCAACACTCAGGTTCCTGTAAATCAATTAGTACCAAAAGGGAAAGAAATGAAAGTGACAGGGACGAAGACTGAGGAATCCTCCTTACAATCCTATTGGGGAGGTGGTGGCCAGGGGACAATGGTCTCTGTTTTGCTTCAACCACTATATGCCTGACATGGTGCACGGAAATTTTCTTGCTGGGGGTGGATACTCTTGTGGCCTGATATGTTCCATGTCCCCCTTATCCTCACATGGGAGTCTTCATGTGGCTGGCGCCCTAATGGCTTTTAAGTTCCTGACTTGTGCCCACACAATATTGGTTGACCTAGTCCTCAGTTGGAAAGAAGACAAAGGAGTGGCCCTCACCCATTCGGGTGGCAGCTACTGGGGCACTGTGAGCAGTGGGGCCTTTGGAACACACCACAGGGTAATCCTGCCCAGAGTCCCTCAGCTGCTTCCACAGCATTTGCCTGTTCTCAGAGGGTCCCTATGAGAAAGAAGCCAGGAAGTGGGGAAGAGACCCCAAGTCCTGGTACAGGCCCCCCAAAATGCCGTGATCTGAGCATGGGTTGGAAAAGAACTTCCACACATGAGACAGAATGAAGGAAAAATAAAATTGATTACAGTAGGAGATGCTGTTAGAACACTGGGCCAGCTCGAGGGAGAACTGATGTTGAACAGGGGTCCTTAGTCCTCTTTTACACCCAGGGTACAAGGAGTGTGGTAGGGGCCTTGAAGATCATTTTCTGATTGGATGAGGCCCGTATACTGGGCTAGGGAAGAGTAAAATAAATAACCTCTCTGTGTGGGGTAGGAGAGGAGACAGGTTATACTATTCAGAAGGACATGAAATCCATTAATAGTTACAAAACAAGGGAAGGAAGGACAAAACGGTCTGTTTTTTCCGTTCCCGCATTCCAAGACTCTCCTTGGTTTTATCTTCTTTTTTGACCTTGGGTCACTACATTTTCCAATGAATCAGTTATTGGCATCAGGTGGGCAAAGTATTGGAGATTCAGCTTACACATCAGTCCTTTCAATGATTATTCAGGAATGAGTTCCCTTATAATTTATGTTTTAAATTTTTGCTGTTCAAGGGACTCTCAAGAGTCTTCTCGGACACTACAGTTCAAAAGCATTAAATCTTTGGTGCTCAGCTTTCTTTATGAGCCAAGTCTCACATCCATACATGACTACTGGAAAAACCATAGCTTTGACGAGATGGACATTTGTCAGCAAAGTAATATCTCTGCTTTTTAATACGCTGTCTAGGTTGGTCATGGCTTTTCATTTCAAGGCTGCAATCACCATCTGCAGTGATTTTGGAGCCCAAGAAGATGAAGTCTGTAATTGTCTGCAATGGAAGTTTGCTTCCATTGTTTCCCCATATATTTGCCATAAAGGGGTGGGACTGGATGCCATGATTTTAGTTATTTGAATGATGAGTTTTAAGTCAGCTTTTTCATTCTCCTCTTTCACTTTCATCAAGAAGCTCTTTAGTTCCTCTTCACTTTTAGCCATAAGGGCGGTGTCATCTGCATATCTGAGGTTATTGTTATTTCTCCCAGCAATATTGATTCTGGCTTGTGCTTCATCCAGCCCAGCCTTTTCCATTATGTACTCTGCATACAGTTAAATAAGTAGGATGACAATACACAGCCTTGATGTACTCCTTTCCCAATTTGGAACCAGTCTATTGTTTCACATGTGGTTCTAATTATTGCTTCTTGATCCACATACAGATTTCTAAGGAGGCAGGTAAGGTGCTCTGGTATTTCATCTCTTTCAGAATTTTCCACAGTTTGCTATTATCCACACAGTCAAAGGCTTTGACATAGTTATTAAAGCAGCAGTAGACGTTTTTCTGGAATTTTCTTGCTTTTCCTATGATCGACCAGATGTTGGCAATTTGACCTCTGGTTCTTCTGCCTATTCTAAATCCAGCTTGAACATCTGGAAGTTATTGGTTCACATAGTTTTGAAGCCTAGCTTGAAGCATTTTGAGTGTTTCTTTGCTCACATGTGATATGGATGCAATTGTGCAGTAGTTTGAGCATTCTTTGACATTGTCTTTCTTTGGATTGGAATGAAAACTGACCTTTTCCAGTCCTGTGGCCACAGCTGAATGTTCCAACATGTTTGCATATTGGGTGCAGCACTTTCACAGCAACATCTTTTAGGATTTGAAATAACTAAACTGGAATTCCATCACCTCCATTAGTTTTGTTCATAGTGATGCTTCTTAAGGCCCACTTGACTTCACATTCCAGAATGTCTGGCTCTAGGTGAGTGATCACACCATTGTGATTGGCTGGCTCATGAAAATCCTTTTTGCATAGTTCTTCTGTGTACTCTTGCTACCTCTTCTTAATATCTTCTGCTTCTGTTATGTCCATACCATTTCTGTTCTTTATTGTGCCCATCTTTGGATGAAATGTTCCTTGGTATCTCTAATTTTCTTGAAGAGATCTTAGTCTTTCCCATGCTATAGTTTTCCTCCATTTTTTTGCATTGATCACTGAGGAAGGCTTTCTTATCTCTCCTTGCTATTCTATGGAAGTCTGCATTCAGATGGGTTTATCTTTATTTTTCTCCTTTGCCATTCACTTCTCTTCTTTTCTCAGCTATATGTATGGCCTCTTCAAACAACCATTTTGCCTTTCTGCAGTTCTTTTACTTGGTGATGATCTTGATCACTGCCTCCTGTACAGTGTCATGAACCTCTATTCATAGTTCTTCAGGCACCCTGTCTGTCAGATCTAATCCCTTGAATCTATTTGTTACTTCCCCTGTATAATTGTAAGGGATTTGATTTAGGTCATACCCAGGTGGTCTAGTGGTTTTCCCTACTGTCTTCAATTTAAGTCTGAATTTGGCAATAAGGAGTTCATGATCTGAGCCACAGTCAGTTCCTGGTCTTGTTTGTGCTCAATGTATAGAGCTTCTCCATCTTTGACTGCAAACAATGTAATCAATCTGATGTCAGTATTCTTAATGTGATGGGAATACCAGATCACATTACCTGCACCCTGAGAAAAATGTATACAGGGCAAGAAGGAACAGTTAGAGCTGGACATGAAACAATGGACTGATTCTAAATTGGGAATGGAGTATGTCAAGGCTGTATATCGTTATCTTGCTTATTTAACTTATATGCAGAATACATCATGCAAAATGCCAGGCTGGATGAAGCACAAGCTGGAGTCAAGTTTGCAGAGATAAATAACAACCTCAGATATGTAGATGATACCACTTCAGTGGCAGAAAGTGAAGAGGAACTAAAGAGCCTCTTGATAAAGTTGAAAGAGAAAAGTGAAAAATCTGGCTTAATACTCAACATTCACAAAATGAAGATCATGGCATCTGTTCATATCACTCCATGGCACAATGTCAGATTTCATTTCCTGGAGCCCCAGAATCAATGTGGATGGTGACTGCAGGAATGAAATTAAAAGATGCTTGCTCCTGGGAAGAATAGCTATGACAAACTTGGTATATTGAAAAGCAGAGATATCACTTTGCCAACAAAGTTCCGTGTAGTCAAAGTTATGGTTTTTCCTCTTGTCATGTATGGATGTGAGAGTTGGACTATAAAGAAGGCTGAGGGACAAAGGGTTGATGCTTTTGAACTGTGGTGCTAGAGAAGACAAAGTCCCTTGAACAGCAAGGTGATCAAACCAGTCAATCCTAAAGGAAATCAACCCTGAATATTCATTGTAAGGACTGATTTTGAAGCTGAAGCTCCAATACTTTGGACACCTGATGGGAAGAGCCAACTCTTTAGAAAAGATGTTGGGAAAGATTGAGGACAAGAGGAAAAGAGGGCAACAGAAGATCAGACGGTTGGTTGGCATCACTGACTCAATAGCAAGAATTTGAGCAACTCTGGGAGATAGTGAAGGACAGGGAAGCCTGGTGTGCTGTAATCCATGGGATCACAAAGAGTCGGACATGACTTAGCAACTGAACAATAACAGCAGCAACATTGATCAAAAACTGACGAATGGGTAAGTGTGACAAGATAAAGGGGGTACAGAATGACAAGTTTTCTAAGGCAGAAGAGGCTCATTTTCAATTATCCTAAGTATAGAGGGAACATCAGTGCAGTTTAAGAACTGAGAGTGGAGTATAGCTGGAGCTCAAAGAGCTAGAGACAGAGTGGTATTTTATAGGGCAAAGAAGATAGGCAACTCAAAATAATAAGCAAGGATTCCATTCTTGATTGACTGGAATTGGTTGGAAAGTTTTAGGAAGAAAAATAGCATCAAGTTGTCTTATAGTTACAAGAATTTTTCCAAAGTCACTTTTAATACATATCTCTTCTTGGCAGAATTGCTTCAGTGTGCACTAATTGTTGAGCTTAAACTACCACAAAAAGTCAAAGAAGAGGCACTAAATATGTAAACATAAATATCCACTTAAGAGAGAAAGCATGTTGAAGTGCTACAGTGGAGAGTACAGAATTACTGACTTTCAAGCATGAAACAACTGCTTGAGGAGAGCATTAGGAATAACTCTGAGATTGTTGTGGATAAATTGTTTTTGTTGTTGAGTCACTCAGTCATGTCCAACTCTTTGTGACCCCATGGACTGCAGTACACCAGGCTTCCCTGTTCTTCACCATCTCCCTGAACTTGCTCAAACTTATGCCCATCGAGTCAGTAATGCCAACCAACCATTTCATCCTTTGTCATCCCCTTCTCCTTCCACCTTCAGTCTTTCCCAGCATCAGGGTCTTTTCAAATGAGTCAGTTCTTCACAGCAGGTGGCCAAAGTATTGGAGCTTCAGCTTCAGCATCAGTCCTTCCCATAAATATTAAGGGTTGATTTCCTGTAGGATTGACTGGTTGGATCTCCTTGCAGTCTAAGGGACTCTCAAGAGTTTTCTCCAGCACCACAGTCGAAAAGCATCAATTCTTTGGTGCTCAGCCTTCTTTACGGTTCAACTCTTACATCCATATATAACTACTGAGAAAACCATAACTCTGACTAGATGGACCTTTGTTGGCAAAGTAATGTCTCTGTTTTTATGCTATCTAGGTTTGTCATGGCCTTTCTTCCAAGGAGCAAGTGTCTTCTAATTCCATGGCTTCTGTCACCATCTGCTGTTACTTTGGAGCCCACAAAAATAAAGTCTGTCACGGTTTCCACTGTTTTCCCATCTATTTGCCATGAAGTGATGGGACTGGATGCCATGACCTTAGTTTTTTGAATGATGATTTTTAAGTCAGCTCTTTAATGGTGATATTTACTCATTGTTATTATTATTATTTTTACCAAGATAGTTGCCAGGTCAAAAGGAAAGTATGTTTGAAAGTTGTTTAATAAATATCAAATTCTAAGGTGGTTCTTTTTGATGTTAAAGTGGTATGAAAATTACATAAGGATATTTTTCCTTATTTTTGTTTATGAAAGGCATTTTGTGTTACTACATTTTGTGCCCATTAAAAGCCAACATGATGTATTTTAGAGAGTGGATAGATTTTCAAATCACAGTATCCTGGGTTTGAATTTTGACTCTGCCTGCAGGAGCTATTTAGCCTACTTATGCTCAATATTCTGCATTATAACAAAATCATTCCCTCTCCCTCTACAGTTCAGCTGCTTCTACTGTATAATAACAGTATGCTAGTTACACTTAAGTTCGCCAATATACAGTATTTGTGGATTTTAATAATATATTCATACATAACAATAGAATACTGCCCAGATAAAACTTCCAGATTATCTAAACATCTGGGGATGTGGTAAGTAGAGATATGGCTCACTTTATTTGAAAAAGAAAAGAAAACAACTTATAACATAAAGACACAACCACTCCACCACACAAGGTTGTCGAACTTAACTGCCAAGGAAAATAATTTAGCAGATTTATCACTATGCCATATACCTGCAATTTGAATAACTGTAGATTTGCTTTTGAATCAATAGAGAAAGCTGGAGTGTAGGGATAAATTTAGACTTTGCAACAGTACTAATAAACTCTATTCAGCCTCCAATATAATATTTAAAATCAGTTTTCAGGTTTCCAGTATGATGTGTTATTAAACAGGGCACTTTTATTTTTCTATCAGTAGTACATTAACAATAATAGGACACAAGTAAGTATTTGTTAAACCAACAAATGAGTAGAAGAATGGCTGAAGCACTTGTGAGTCAAAGTGTATCAAGCAAACAACTTTAAATACCTAAAGCCAACATAACTTGTAATACTTTTAGTGTTCCCTTTGTGACACCTTTGCTTAAATCAATGATTCAAAAGATTAAAAAAAAAGAGTTAATATAAAATGCCTAGTCCAATATGTATCATAAAGTAAATATCCCCAAATTGTAGCTGTTATAGTTGCTAATGAAAAGATATAAACTTCTATTGCAACATACATTTGTTTCAATCTAGTGTTGACCTAAAATTACAAAAATAAGTTTGTATTTTTATTCAAGTATTGAGATTTTTATTTAAAAAATATGATAAAACACATACACACACACACACTAGAAGTGAATTCTAGTTATAAGGTTCCTGAATTGGATGTGGGTTTGGAGGAGGAGAGATGAAGATTGGGGAGTTAATATCCTATATTCCTTTTTGTTCCTGATCCTCATCCCTCTTTGGTTCTTTATCTGCTTGGGTATTTACTGAAGCAGTAAATGAAATTATTTTTGAAGCAACAGACAAATACTTTATTCATTGGCCAAGGAATGGAGAAGGGGGCGCTTATGCTCTTCAAGTGCCTTCTCTCTGATTACAAGTGGGGCATGCTTTTTTTTTTTAATAGAATAGGGAAGAGAGTGAAGGATGTTATAGGGGATGGCAGTCTTTCATCATCCTGATTCATGGAAATAGGTGATGATTTCCTAGAATGGGGTCTGTGCCTCTTTTCTGCCTCTTTATGGTCTTTTGGGCTTTAGGTCAAATGCAGGTGGAACCAACATGGTGCTGTTGAGAGGGTATCAGGCAGGAAGGCCAGGGGTGTCCAAATGGAGGAAACGGGCTACACGTGTCAGACATTTTTTTATCTCTCTCTTAAGCTTCAGGAGGAAACAAACTACATTTGCTTGTTTGTTTTTCCTTCCCTATACAAAATTAAGAGGAGGTTTATTTTAAAATTCGTGTTGCCATGCTGACACCTGGTTCCACCTGAAATTAACTTTTCTCAAACCTTGAGCGAACAAATGCATTTTTCTTGTGGAAATGTTTTTCTTAAGCTATGTTAATGAACTATGTATTTACCCTAAACTCTGTCTTTCTTCAAGTTGGGTCCTCCTAAGACTCAGAAGCTCAACATATCAGTATGTTTTAATCATAAAACATTGTTCTCCTAATCTAGGTTAATGAGACTATGTATTTGCTTAGAAATCTGCCTTTCTTCAAGATTTATGTCAATCCTTCTATGATCCAGGATAACTCACATTGTGCCAATGTTATCTCAAATGCATGTTATGGGTGAGGCACCTGGTGCCACTCTCTGAGTTTGGAGACATTTCCTTTCTCTAATTAGCAGCCTGCTAGTAGATATATGACTTCCAGTTAAAGACTAGCAGGGGGTCACTCTTTCAGCCCCCTTCTGATGTTTATGTCAGAAGCCTTCTCCATCTCTTTTATACTTTAATAAAACTTTATTACACAAAAGCTCTGAGCAATCAAGCCTAGTCACTGACCCCAGATCGAATTCTTCTCCTCTGGAGGCCAAGAATTCCATCATCTTTCTCAGCTCAGCAGCTATCTTTCACTGTCAGATGGGGATTTTAACATTAAAATAAGATGATAATGAGCTGTATACTGGCCTTTGTCCCAACATAGATGTTCAGGCAGTTTATACGAGTTTCTCTTTGTTTAATCCTATTATTCCTGTCCTGTAAATGAACAAGAAGAAACAGTCAATTTTGATTTTCTGCAAGTTCACCCAGAAGGAGGTTTTTGTTAGAAAGATGTGGGGCTTAGGAGGGTGCTTCCTTGCTTTGTTGCTCAAAGCAGGTGTACTTGTGTTTTATAGAGACAGTTTAGGCATGGGTTAGGGACCTTTTGGGGGAAGGCAATGGCACCCCACTCCAGTACTGTTGCCTGGAGAATCCCGTGGATGGAGAAGCCTGGTAGGCTGCAGTCCATGGGGTTACACAGAGCTGGACACAACTGAAGTGACTTAGCAACAGCAACAAGAGCAAAGGGACCTTTTGGTTGCTTGGGTGACACTTTTGAACAGTTCTGTTTTAATAGGGATCAGAGATACTTTGACTCAGTCCAAATACACTAGTAGATTTGTTGCTGGAGTACTTGATGTTTATTCTGGTAATATCAGAAGAACAGAAGAAAATTAAGCAACAAATTCCATTAAAAAATAAATGTTATGGTACCACCAGGAGTTAGAAGAAAAGACTCCTCTCTTAGAAGCCTGCCAAAAGATGTGTGGCATTTGTGATTTTGACCCTCTTCTGAATCAGTAAGAGAAATACCAGAGTAATCAGAGTAGATGTATCATTACAGTGACCATGTCAAGAGAGATAATGATTTCAGAGTATTTTTAAGCGACTGACCCTAACATGTCTCAGGGTCAGTCTTGAGTCTTGAGAATGACTGAAAAATCATACAGAAATCCAAAGATGGTGAACCAGACTAGGAATGACCATGTCAATTACCGTTAGGAGTACATGTGACCCACTGAGAAGTATTTCAGGGAAAGGGTGGAAGGTTCTGATATTATTCTCATCCTCTTGTCTTAACATCTGTAGATGCCAAATGAAAGTAAAAAGATATATTTTTAAAATATATTTTGTTCTTCTGAACAAGATTTCACACTTTTTATAATGGGAAGGGGGAATACAAGAATATGACTTATATGTGTTAACACAGATTTCTAATTTTATACATTGATTGCTATTCTAAATACCCTATTTATTGCCTCTGCTTTTCTCTTTAAATAACACAATATAGTTGTATGTTGTACATATGTAATTACTTAATAAATGTGTGTTTATTTACCCTAGAAATATTTGTTCTTAATATTAACATTGGTTAAAACATTTTAATTGCATTCACTTTTATATATGATTGTGTTAAATGAAGACATCTAATTGGAAGTTTGGATAGTATCACTGATTCGATGCACATGAGTTTGAGCAAGCTCCAGGAGTTTGTGATGGACAGGGAACCCTGGGGTTCTGCAGCCCATGGGGTTTCAAAGAGTTGGACACGACTGAGTGACTGAACTGAACTGAAATGGAATTAACAAAATAACAACTAGGCCATTTCTTATTAAACTTAAGGAAACAGGAATAAATATGCTGATAGAAACATGTGAAACAGAACCATCTTACTGAAATTAATGAGACCAGGAAGCCTTTCCTACAAAATGATTCAATCTTTCAAATCTGATTCTTTTCAGTTTTTGTAAAGTATAGAAACAAAATGCAATAAATCAGTGATCAAAACTAATGTAATGATTCAAACATTACATCTTGAATTCTAGATGTAATTCTAGAATTATTTCTAGAATAATTCTAGAAATATCTAGCTGTGGATGTGAACTACCATGACATAGAAACTCATCTCTGGACAAAAATGTTGTTGGGTGAAAAGGGATAACTACATTAGTATTTTTCAAGATATATATAAATTTAAAATACAATTATTTTCAAACATGATTAATATAAGTGAGATTTTTAAAACACATATCAATCATATTATTTTGCTTAAAAACACTGACTGCTTCTCACTGCTTCCAGGGTAAAGTTTAGACTTGGTCCTAGGGGATATAAACCATTAATTCTCTAGTCTTATTCTATGTAATTAAGCCCAGGGCTACCATTTCTCCATTTCAAGATAAATATTTCTTAAAATGTCTTTAATTTATGGATGCTTCTGAGAATCTGATAAAACATATGGATCTGTTCCCCAGGGTATAACTAGTTATCCAGATTTAGCTATAGTGTCATATTTACAATGAATACTTAACCAACTGCCACAGGCAGAATTCACTCTCTTGACTTGATAAGCACATGTAGTATTGTCTTAGTTGTGAATATAATCAGACTTGTAGTTCATGAGACTGTACATTCTGTCAGGAATCTTGTCTTATTTATCTTTAAATTTCAAGTTTCTATTGAGTTTACTATAGAGTAGTAACTTAAATTTAGTAATTTGTAAAACAAATAAAGATTTCTGTTGGGCTTTCTTAAGATATTTTAAAACAGTAGATTCTGAAAAGAAAGAAGGTAAATAAGTATAATAAATGAACAGTCATGACATATATATCCATACTTTTTTTAAGTTATTTTAAATAATGAACAAATAATCATGAATATCTTGTATGGTGACATAAGAAAACACAAATGTGTCTGTTGTCTATGTGTCTATTATCTATCTCTAAGTGATTTTTTGAAAAGTAACATGTAAGTCACTCAGTCCTGTCCAACTCTTTGTGACCCTCTGGACTGTAGCTCTGTCCTTGGAATTCTTCGGGCAAGAATACTGGATTGGGTAGCCATTCCCTTTTCCAGGAGACCTTCCAGGGCCAGGAATTGAACCTGGGTCTCCCACATTAGAGAAAGACTCTTTACTGTCTGAGCCACCAGAGGAGCCCCTCCAAAAGTAAAAGGGAAACACAAACATAGAAGATTAATATTACTTTAATCACATTCTTCTTCTTTGGAGGCATTTAGTCTCATGAGAAACACATAACTACTGGAATCAACAGGCACACACTTTGGGGCTCAGTCTCTTCTGTGTGATCTTAAGTAAGTCTTTTAAATCATAGAATATTAGTCTACACATTTATTTTTAAGATGTGGATGATGTTTAAGAAAGTGATAGTTGCTCAGTCATGTATGACTCTTTTTGATCTCATGGACTGTAGCCCAAAAGGTTCTTCTGTCCACTGGGATTTCCCAGGCAAGAATCCTGGAGTGGGTTGCCATTTCCTTCTCCAGGGGATCTTCCCAACCCAGGGATCAAACCTGCATTGCAGGTGATTTCTTTACCATCTGAGCCACTAGGAATTCTAGGATGTGTAAGAAGATAACAGTAATAAAACTATATTCCATATATGAAAATATTTCAGGAACTTGCAGGGGAGATTGTATATATATATAGTAGATGGCATTCATCGTATGCAGATTCATGTATTTTTTTATTTAAAAAAATGAACAAATAATTATGAATATCTTATAACACAAGATATTGTGTACATATATATGTATGTATATATATATTTAAAAAATGTATTTTGGTGATCAAAAGAGGCCATGAAAAATAACTTCAAGCTTAAATCATTATAAAAGTAATACCTATTGTTAAGTTATAGTCAATATACAATTGTATAACCACTTAAGCTAAAAAAAATGAGAAATAAAACATCCAAACCCTTGATTTTGGTGAGAGGGTGTTAATTCAAACATAGTTCAATTCAGGATCTTCCACATATCCTTAACACAGGGCAAACATGAAAGTTTAGATCTGCCTGACACTGACAGTTTTTCTCATTCTGCCCTGTCCATTCCATCTCAAAAATCTCATCCTATTAGAGTATAACCAGCTATTCTTGAGGAACTTAAGATACTGCAGTATGACCAAAAAATAGAAAAAAAAAAAAAAAGTTGCTCTTTAACGCACTTATCCTCTTTTTATATAGAAGAATTAATTGGACCTTATTAACAGATGCTGGTGAGAGTAAAATAGATTAGGGAAAAAATGCAACTTTTTCCAGAGTGACCAGAATGGAAACTCAAGGTGTCAAAGCCCACTATTCCCTGAAGCAGCGATAAGAGGGTTTGCTACTGGTTAACAAGAAGATGAAGAGTCTATCCTGATATCCTAGAGGTATGAACACGGATGGAAATATTTCAGCAACTTGCAGGGGATGAGTTATATTTGTCTTATTACCTGAGGAATGCACCAATTATGTGAAAATGTCAACTGGTTTCCTTACATGACTTTGAGTAATACCTTTCAAGAAAATAAAAAATGTCCAGAGTCAGTATGCAAAAATTATACAATATGGACATATAGAAAGAATTGGTTTCTTGAAGTGGCATAGGCAAATAAAAATATTTCAAGAGTACAATTTTTTTTAAATGACAGAGAAGAACAAAAAGGAAAGGAGAAACAATCTATCCCTATAGAAGTAATCCAAGAATTTTAACATTGAAAGTATTTT
Source organism: Bos mutus (assembly GCF_027580195.1). Classification (NCBI taxonomy): domain Eukaryota; kingdom Metazoa; phylum Chordata; class Mammalia; order Artiodactyla; family Bovidae; genus Bos; species Bos mutus. The sequence goes on along the minus strand of NC_091635.1, from coordinate 58,757,360 downwards.
CTGAGTTAATAAATTATAAAATAAGAATTAAAGCATACATTGTATAAAAATATGTCATATACACAAACATAACATAGATGCACACACATTGTATTATAAATATAGAGGCACAATACATATAGGGACATATACATCTAGAAGGAAAGCCATTAAATGGGTGTGATATTTCTCTCCCCTCTATTTTCTACAGTGAAAATGGAATACTTACTTGTAATATAAATATGTACCTTGTCCCATAGATTTTCTATGGACAATCTGTAAGGATTATGAGGTTTATAGAAATGTAGTTTCTTTATGAAAATACCTTTAATGATGTGTAGTTAATGATGTGTAGGAATGCCCTTTTTAGCAAGAGTTACGTATTGTGGAAGACCTGGTTTGATCCTTGGGTTGGGAAGATCTCTTGGAGAAGGAAAACACTACCCTGTCCAATATTCTGGCCTGGAGAATTCCATGGGCTGTATAGTCCATGGGGTCGCAAAGAATCGGACACAACTGAGGGACTTTTACTTTCACTTATTTTCACATACACTATTGGTTATATCGATAACTAAGGATAACCAGAGACAATATACTTTTTTATTTTTTCTCTGGAATGTTCTGTTTCATGTTTGGTTCTTGGATTATTTGCAATGAAGTATAACATCCATTGTCTCTGCTATATATTTTACTTAGTACAAATGGGTGGTAGACATTTTTCTTCTGCTTTCTCCATCTTGTAACATCTAGCAGCTGAAGTCTTATCCATGTTTAAAGAATCGGTTCAGTTCAGTTCAGTTCAGTTATTCAGTCCTGTCTGACTCTTTGTGACCCCATTGACTGCAGCATGCCAGGCCTCTCTGTCCATCACCAACTCTCAGAGCTTACTCAAACTCATGTCCACTGAATTTGTGATGCCATCCAACCATCTCATCCTCTGTCACCCCCTTCTTCTCTCACCTTCAATCTTTCTCAGCACCAGGGTCTTTCCAAATGAGTCAGTTCTTCACATTAGGTGGCCAAAGTATTGGAGTTTCAGCTTCAGAATCAGTCCTTCCAATGAACATTAAGGATTGATTTCCTTTAGGATGGACTGGTTGGATCTTCTTGCTGCTTAAGGAACTCTCAAGAGTCTTCTCCAACATCACAGTTCAAAAGCATTAATTCTTCAGTGCTCAGCTTTCTGTATAGTCCAACTCTCGCATCCATACATGACTACTGGAAAAACTAAAGCTTGACTAGACAGACCTCGTTGGCAAAGCAATGTATCTGCTTTTTAATATGCTGTCTAGGTTGGTCATAACTTTCCTTCCAAGGAGCAAGCATCTTTTAATTTCATGGCTTAAGTCATCATGAGGAGTGATTTGGGAGGCCCCCCAAATTAAATCTGTCACTGTTTCTATTGTTTCCCCATCTATTTGCCATAAAGTGATGGGACCAGATGCCATTTTCTTATTTTTCTGAACATTGAGTTTTAAGCCAACTTTTTCACTCTCCTCTTTCACTTTCATCAAGAGGCTCTTTAGTTCTTCACTTTTTGCCATAAGTGTGGTGTCATCTGCATTTCTGAGGTTATGGATATTTCTCCAAGCTATGTTTATTCCAGCTTGTGCTCCATCCAGTTCAAAATTTCTCATGATGTACAATACATATAAATTAAACAAGCAGGGTGACAATATATAGCCTTGACATACTCCTATACCGATTTTGAACCAGTGGGTTTTTCCATGTCCACTTCTAACTGTTGCTTCTTGACATGCATACAGATTTATCAGTAGGCAGATCAGGTGGTCTGCTATTCCCACCTCTTTCAGAATTTTCCACAGTTTATTTTGATCCACAGAGTCAAATGCTTTGGCATAGTCAATAAAGCAGAAATAGAAGTTTTTTTCTGGAACTCTCTTGCTTTTTCAATGATCTGACAGATGTTGGCAATTTGATCCCTGGCTCCTCGGCCATTTCTAAATCCAGTTTGCACATCTGGAAGTTCAAGGTTCACCTACTGTTGAAGCCTGGCTTGGAGAATTTTGAGTATTACTTTGCTAGTGTGTGAGATCAGTGCAATTGTGCCATAGTTTGAGCATTCTTTGGCATTGCCTTTCTTTGGGATTGGAATGGAATTTGACATTTTCCAGTCCTGTGGCCACTGTTGACTTCTCCAATTTTGCTGGCATACTGAGTGCAGCATGTTCACAGTACTATCTTTTAGAATTTGAAATAGCTCATCTAGAATCTCATCACCTCCAGTAGCTTTGTTTCTAATGATGCTTCCTAAGACCCACTTGACTTTGCATTCCAGGATGTCTTGCTCTAAGTGAGTGATCACACCATCATGATTATCTGAGTCATGAAGACCTTTTGTATAGCTCTTCTGTGTATTCTTGCCACCTCTTCTTAATATCTTCTGCTTCTGTTAGGTCCATACCATTTCTCCCATTTATTGTGCCCATCTTTGCATGAAATGTTCTCTTGGTACCTCTAATTTTCTTGAAGAGATCTCTAGTCTTTCCTATTCTATTATTTTCCTCTACTTCTTTGCACTGATCACTGAGGAAGGCTTTTTTTTTTTTTTTTTCATCTCTCTCTCCTTCCTGTTTTTTGGAAATCCACATTCAAATGGCTATACCTTTCCTTTTCTCCTTTGCCTTTTGTTTCTCTTCTTTTCTCAGATATTTTTAAGTCCTCCTCAGACAACCATTTTTGCCTTTTTGAATTTCTTTTTGTTGGAGATGGTCTTGATTATTGCCTCCTGTACAATGTCACGAACCTCTGTCCATAGTTCTCCAGGCACTCTGTCTATCAGATCTAATCCTTTGAATCTATTTGTCACTTCCACTGTATAATTGTAAGGGATTTGATTTAGGTCATACCTGAATGGTCTAATGGTTTTCCCTACTTTTTTCAATTTAAGTCTGAATTTGGCAATAAGGAGTTAATGATTTGAGCCACAATCAACTCCCAGTCTTGTTTTTGTTGACTTTATAGAGTGTCTCCATCTGTGGCTTCAAAAAGTATGATCAATCTTATTTTGATTTTTTACTTATAAGCCTCTGTGGGTGGAAAAGTCTGTTTGAAATCTGACCTCTTGTCATTAGAATACAGGCATGTGACCCAGGTTCAGACAGTCAAAAATATCCAGCCTAGTAGAGATTTTGGTGTAGGTGGAAACAGCAACATATTGAGCTTGGAGAAATAGCACTGGCAGAACATGACAACAGAATCTATAGACCAGCAGAAGTGGTTGTTGCAAGCTTTGTGATCTACCACTTGAAAGGGATGGTAGCCCTGCCATCACTCTGCTGCTTTTGTGGCATGATTTTGGCTGTGGTTCTGACAGGCTTCCATTGCTCTGTCAATTTTCAACTTTTAATTATGAAGCTTTCCTCTCAATTCATTAATATGCCAACCATCATTTTAATAGATACACTTTTTATCAATACTAAATCAGTCAAATTTGGTTTATGTTGCTTGGCTTGACTAATACAAAGTGTGAAGAAGTTATTCTAGGGGAAAACAAGTAAAACGACTTCCTGGAAAGTATCCTTTTTCATTTTGAAGTTTGAGATAGAGATGTAAAGATCTCATAGTACATAGTACAAAGGTTATGTCCAACCTAGATAGCATATTCAAAAGCAGAGACATTGCTTTGCCAACAAAGGTCCATCTAGTCAAGGCTATGGTTTTTCCTGTGGTCACGTATGGATTTGAGAGTTGGACTGTGAAGAAGGCTGAGCACCAAAGAATTGATGCTTTCGAACTGTGGTGTTGGAGAAGACTCTTGAGAGTCCCTTGGGCTGCAAGGAGATCCAACCAGTCCATTCTGAAGGAGATCAGCCCTGGGATTTCTTTGGAAGGAATGATGCTAAAGCTGAAACTCCAGGACTTTGGCCACCTCATGCGAAGAGTTGACTCATTGGAAAAGACTCTGATTCTGGGAGGGATTGGGGGCAGGAGGAGAAGGGGATGACAGAGGATGAGATGGCTGGATGGCATCACTGACTCGATGGACGTGAGTCTGAGTGAACTCGGGGAGTTGGTGATGGACAGGGAGGCCTGGCGTGCTATGATTCATGGGGTCACAGAGTTGGACATGACTAAGCGACTGAACTGAACTGAACTGAACTGATACTTTATGTTTTGTTTTGTTTTTTGCCCAATTAAACGTTGTGTCAAAGACAAAGATAGAAGGAAATCAAATGTGGATACCCTGAGCACATAAATGGTGTTAAAAACTGAATTTGGCTTATTGGACCATAGTTTACAATATTTTAACAATATTTTTTGGCAAAAGGATGCTATTCTTCTCACCAGAGCTGATAGGAAAAGTTGTATGCCATTGCTCAAAAAATGTGAGGAATTTAAAGTTGTTACTAAAGAAGAAAGTACCCTAGTCATATGACATTGTTTATCATTGAGAACACTAGATGTTCATTCACAAAATAAGCATTTAGTATTTTCTCTGTGTCAAGCAGTATTAGCTAAAAAAGAAAAAAAAAAAAAAACTATGAAAAATCTTTGTTCTCAAGTAGTAGTCCTTTGATACTCTCTTAATTGATCTTTATTTTATCATAATGTTCCAGGCATTTTTTTTGTAACCCATTCATTTGTGAATTTCTTAGGGATGTGTGACTTATCTTTGATTTATGTTTCTAGCATATAACACAATCTCTGATACATAATTAGCATTCAAGAAATGCATTGACAATAACTGAATGGATGAATAAACAAATTTTATTAAAAGAAAAACAGAGTAAATTTTAAAGACCTTATTCATCATATTAACAATTAATGTTGAGCAGTATCCCATAGAGCAAACAGAAAGAGCTGTACAAAATTAAAGAATTTTGTAGGCACAACTTGGGACAAGATAGCTATTACAAGCAAAGTGTTGGTTATTTGTGGCAAGATCATCTTAACTGGGGGGACAACAGGGGTCTATCAGGCAGATTATTTCATTAGCACTGAACAGTTAACTCCAGATTGACGAGTTAAAATTTTATTCCTGGGAGAAGTTGAAACTTTAGTTAAGTTAGGTATTAAGTCTTGATTTGATTATATAGGCTTACCACAAATAGTTACATTTGGAGTCTGCTGTCTCTTTTTTAAAAATAGAAGGGGAAAAAAAAAAAAAAAAAAAAAACTGACATTACCAGTCAGTAGGTGAAGAAATCACATTCAATGAATGAGTTTTGAGTCCCCAAAAATTTGATTATCAGTGACATGAAGAAACACAGAAGGCAAGCTTATCAAGTTCACAGATGTCCTACAGATGTAAGGAATTCCTAAAATATATGATGACAATCAGAAATCTCAATATGTATCATCTGGTATAACTCAATAAAACATTTAAACAAATTTACTATAAAATATTTTCTTATGGTTATAAACACACAGTCAACTGTCTCAGTTCAGTTCAATTCAGTTGCTCAGTCGTGTCCGACTCTTTGCAACCCCATGAATTGCAGCATGCCAGGCCTCCCTATCCATCACCAACTCCCGGAGTTCACTCTAACTCATGTCCATCAAGTTGGTGATGCCATCCAGCCATCTCATCCTCTGTCGTGCCCTTCTCCTCCTGCCCCCAATCCCTCCCAGCATCAGAGTCTTTTCCAATGAGTAAACTCTTCGCATGAAGTGGCCTAAGTACTGGAGTTTCAGCTTTAGCATCAGTCCTTCCAAAGAACACTCAGGACCAATCTCCTTTAGAATGGACTGGTTGGATCTCCTTGCAGTGCAACAGACTCTCAAGAGTCTTCTCCAACACCACAGTTCAAAAGCATCAATTCTTAGGCGCTCAGCTTTCTTCACAGTCCAACTCTCACATCCATACATGACTACTGGAAAAACCATAGCCTTGACTAGACAGATATTTGTTGGCAAAGTAATGTCTCTGCTTTTCAATATGCTATCTAGGTTGGTCATAACTTTCCTTCCAAGGAGTAAGTGTCTTTTAATGTCATGGCTGCAATCACCATCTGCAGTGATTTTGGAGCCCCCAAAAATTAAGTCTGACACTGTTTCCTCATCTATTTCCCATGAAGTGATGGGACCAGATGCCATGATCTTCATTTTTTGAATATTGAGCTTTAAGCCAACTTTTTCACTCTCTTCTTTCACTTTCATCAAGAGGCTTTTTCATTCCTCTTCGCTTTCTGCCACAAGGGTAGTGTCATCTGCATATCTGAGGTTATTGATATTTCTTCTGGCAATCTTGATTCCAGCTTGTGCTTCTTCCAGCCCAGCGTTTCTCATTATGTACTCTGCAAAGAAGTTAAATAAGCATACTGTATTGGTGTTTTTCTTTCTGGCTTACTTCACTCTGTATAATAGGCTCCAGTTTCATCCACCTCATTAGAACTGATTCAAATGTATTCTTCTTAAAGGCTGAGTAATACTCCATGGTGTATATGTACCACAGCTTTCTTAGCCATTCATCTGCTGATGGACATCTAGGTTGCTTCCATGTCCTGGCTATTATAAACAGTGCTGCGATGAACATTGGGGTACACGTGTCTCTTTCAATTCTGGTTTCCTCAGTGTGTATGCCCAGCAGTGGGATTCTGGATTATAAGGCAGTTCTATTTCCAGTTTTTTAAAGAATCTCCACACTGTTCTCCATAGTGGCTGTACTAGTTTGCATTCCCACCAACAGTGTAAGAGGGTTCCCTTTTCTCCACACCCTCTCCAGCATTTATTGCTTGTAGACTTATGGATTGCAGCCATTCTGACTGGCATGAAATGGTACCTCATAGTGGTTTCGATTTGCATTTCTCTGATAATGAGTGATGTTGAGCATCTTTCCAATATAGTATACTAACGCATATATATGGAATTTAGAAAGATGGTAACAATAACCCTGTATACGAGACAGCAAAAGAGACACTGATGTATAGAACAATCTTTTGGACTCTGTGGGAGAGGGAGAGGGTGGGATGATTTGGGAGAATGACATTGAAATATGTATAATATCATATATGAAATGAGTCGCCAGTCCAGGTTCAATGCACGATACTGGATGCTTGGGGCTGGTGCACTGGGACGACCCAGAGGGATGGTATGGGGAGGGAGGAGGGAGGAGGGTTCAGGATGGGGAACACATGTATACCTGTGGCAGATTCATTTTTATATATGGCAAAACCAATACAATATTGTAAAGTTAAACAAAATAAAATTTAAAAAAATACATATTGAAAACTAAAAAAAAAAAAAAAAGAAGAAGTTAAATAAGCAGAGTGACAATATACAGCCTTGACGTACTCCTTTTCCTATTTGGAACCAGTCTGTTGTTCCATGTCCAGTTCTAACTGTTGCTTCCTGACCTGCATATAGGCTTCTCATGAGGCAGGTCAGGTGGTCTGGTATTCCCATATATTTTAGAATTTTCCACAGTTTATTGTGACCCACACAGTCAAAGGCTTTGGCATAGTCAATAAAGAAGAAATAGATGTTTTTCTGGAACTGTCTTGCTTTTTCAGTGATTCAGCGGATGTTGGCAATTTGATCTCGGGTTCCTCTACTTTTCTAAAACCAGCTTGAACATCTGGAAGTTCAAGGTTCACGTATTGCTGAAGCCTGGCTTGGAAAATTTTGAGCTTAATTTACTAGCGTGTGAGATGAGTGCAATTGCGCGTAGTTTGAGCATTCTTTGGCATTACCTTTCTTTGTCTATGAGGGCCTAAATTTGTTGTTGTTTTAGTCACTAAGTCATGTCCAACACTTTTGTGACCCCATGGACTGTAATCTGTCAGGCTCCTCTGCCCATGGGATTTCCCAGGCAAGAATACTGGAGTGGGTTGCCATTTCATTCTCCAGGGGATCTTACTGACCCAAGGATCAAACTCATGTTTCCTGAATTTCTTGTGGATTTTTTTATCCCTGAGCTGCCAGGGAAGCCCTGCACCTTGAAGAGATGTGGCTTAAAAGCAGATAGTAAAACGAGGTAAATAAATAAATGAAACATGGAGGTAACACTGACAGCACACTTAATGAGACAGCAGTGTAACAGGACTTGTGTTAAATGCAGTTCTCTCTGTGAGCAAGGGAGAAACCTGTCCCCACATCACTGCTCTGGTCAGGCTCTGCATCAAAAGCCCTTTTCAGCTGCAATGAATTTATAGCTCACTGGAAGAGCAGAGCACTTACAGAAAAGGATGATCTTCATAGTGAAGTATATGAAAGTCACAATATACACATTATGATACACAGCCTGAGGAAATGTAGTCTAGAAATAGTGTGAGGAGTCACTGATCCTTTCTCCTGGGTCCTGGTGTGCACAAGGTTTTGTTTGTGCCTTCCAAGAGTCTCTGTTTTCCCAGTCTTCTGGAAATTCTGTAATCAAACCCTGCTGACTTTCAAAGTCATATTACTGGAGATACACAGTCCCTTTTCCAGATCCTTCAGTTGGGAAGTCTGTTGTGGGGACTAGAACCATCAATCATTGGAAGGACTGAAGCTGAAGCTCCAATACTTTGACCACCGGCAAAGAGTCGATTCATTGGAAAAGACCCCGATGCTGGGAAAGATTGAAGGCAGGAGGGGAAGAGGACAACAGAGCATAAGATGGTTGGATGGCATCACGGACTCAATGGACATGAGTTTGAGCAAACTCCGGAAGACTGTGAACTACAGGGAAGCCTGGTGTGCTGCAGTCCATGGGGTCACAAAGAATCAGACATGACTGAGTAACTGAACAATAACAACAATGTAATTAACTCAAGATGTGATGGATTGGAGTTCTAGTGTTCAATACTTTTTCCAGACTCGGAATGAGGCAGATATTAGGAACTGAGGTAGCAAATTAGTGACTCAAAAAGCAGAAGAGGGATGATCAAGGATCAAAAGCAGATGAATGAATAACCTGATTCATAAATTATTGCCAGAAGAGGTAAATCTTTTCTGTGCTTTAAAGATTAGCATTGTACCACATTTTTAAGATAAGGACAAATACATGCATAGATGTAGGAGAGATAAACTAAAGTGCTCAAAAACATATCTAAAGAACCATTTGTTTTTTTCTGTGAATTTTCTAATAAAAGACCTAATAATTTCCAGAAATGATTGGAATACAAAGAAGACACTGAACATGGCAGATAGAGGTGGGGATGAATAGGTCCGATTTATTGCACTGGAATTTTGAGTAGAAACTAAAAATGTAAGGTGTATCATAAAAGAAAATCCTAGTTTGAGTGAATGTTTTGATAAAAGGAATTCTTAGGATCATTTCCAATTTAAAAATTCTCTGTCTTTACTCAACTTACAAAAGTGATAGATTTTTTTAATCAACAAAAATCACAACTATACTTAGAAAGCTTTTAAAATGTTGTGTTATAGAAATGCTTAAGCAAAACTGTTTTTAAAATGAAACAATTATGTGTGTTCATGTTAATTATTTATATAGAAAGGAAAACTAAAGAGCATCTTTTAACTTTTAAAAAGCATTTCTTTTATTTGGAAGTAACTTAGCACAGACTCTGAGACTACCTGAATTAAATTCTGAATTCCAATATTTTCTAACTCTGTGGTCTTTAACAAGTTATTCAACGTGTCTTTGCTTCACTTTTCTTTCCTGAAAAACAGTGGGAAAAAAGTGAAGTCACTCAGTCATGTCCTACTTTTTGTGACCCCCATGGACTGTAGCCTACCAGGCTCCTCTGTCCATGGAATTCTCCCAGGCAATGTACTGGAATGGGTTGCCATTTCCTTCTCCAGGACATCTTCCCAACCCAGGGATCAAGCCCAGTTCTACCACATTGCAGACAGATGCTTTACCATCTGAGCCACCAGGGAAGCCTGAGTTCCAATATTTTCTAGCTCTATGGTCTTTATCAAGTTAGTCAACTTGTCTTTGCTTCACTTTTCTTGCCTGACAAATCAAGATAATGATTGTATCCTAAATTGAACAAGATAATAAAATTTAGAAAAAAATACCTTTTATGTAATAAACACATAAAAGTTTGATGAAATTTTTGTTTTACATAAAATATTTCTGAGAAGTATATTTGATATAGTGGATGCATGTATGTTACAATACACATTCATAATGCTTAAAACCTTGGAATCACAACTCTAGTGAAGGTAACAAATAAGCTGTTATAATTTCAATAATTTTGTTGACGGTCACAGTTGGATACAATGAGTGATAAGGCAGAATCTATAGTTATATGAGATAAAAGAGGAAAAATAGAAGAAAGATTGTTGGAAAGATATAGCATCTGTGTTGAATTTAAAAGGTGAAAAAGATTTTTAGCTCAGTGTATATCAACCTTATTTTTCCAATAACAAATTTTTGGTAATATTCTCTCTTAAAGGTTTTGTTTGTTTTTTTCCTTTTCCAAATTGTAACAGTAGTATGAGAAATGTTTTTTACACAGTGTCAATGGACACTGCAAAGAACATAGAGCTTTATCGGGAGTCTTGGGAATTGCAATTTGGAAGACACATATATGGACAAAACTGAAAGGGCATTCTATGAAGAGAAAGAATCAGTGGTTTATAAAGGGAAGTGACACAATTAAAGTTGTCTTTCAAGAATTGTGGTTGTCTTTTATGCAAGAAATAAATATTTGCCCTCAAGGCATAGGCTATCATCAGTTATTTAGGCTAAGGGCATGATAATTATCTTGAATTTTTGAAAACTGTGAAGATGTTCTCGATGCCTGCATTGACAATAATTGGTCAAAAACTCAAATTCCATCTGGGCTGAGATGTGCTAAGTCTCAGCTCCTCATTGACCTCCCAGCTCCATGTTAGAGATTTTCCTTTAATAACTCCATTTTGATCTTTCTTTCACAGTTCCTTTCACAACTTTTCTGTGTTCATGAATCCATATTAAAAAGAAACCTGAGATACATGGTTTCTGAAATTATATGTGTTTTACGAAGTTTTATGGGTTTGTTTGGTTTTTTATTTAAAATGTAATAATGCACCCACATTACTTAGCTATTGTTCTTATATTACACATAAAATTGCATTTTAATATTATGTTACATTTCATATATACAATCCAATATGTGGCATATATACAGAAGATACAAAAATTAACAATGTTGTAACAAGTGTTTTGTTAGCTTTGGAGATCTTAGGCACACTTCTTCAATTGCATCTCCTATCTCTTATTCCCACCAAAGCCATTATGCTTACAATAGAGAACCCCAATCTTTAATTTTAAGCAAGCAATTTTTAATACCTTAACAATAGATATATTTCATGTTGGTAAATATTAACTTTTTCTAATTTTTATAAACATTTATAAATAGAGTATCACATTGCACATTCTTTTTATCTTGCTATAGTGTTTTATCTTTACTTCACACTTCCCTCTTTTTCTCTTCTTTACCCAATTCCACATATTCCTCCACCTCATTCCACCTCATTCCATTAAAGGTAACTAACTTAAAATATCTGGTGTCCTTTTTTATATTTTCCCAAATGTTGTTCTCAGCTCAGTTAATCACATATAATTTTTGTTAAATGTTGTACATTTTGCAAATATTTATACTTGTGTAAGAAAGTGGAGGGCTTCCCTGGTGGCTCAGATGTTAAAGAATCTGCCTGCAATTAAGGAGATCAGGGTTCAATCTCTGGTCAGGAAGATCCCCTGGAGAAGGGAATGGCTATCCACTCCAGTATTCTTGCCTGGAGAATCCCTTGGACAGAGGAATGTGGGAGGCTACAGTCCTGGTGGTTGCAAAGAGTCGGACATGACTGAGCAACTAACACTAACACATGAAAATGAAAATACACACTTTTCTGTGTAAATAAGCATATTTATTTTAAAATTAATTTAACTTATTTGTGTTTTTATTATTATGCAATATATAATGGAAATTTATATATAACTATTTTTTGAATGGCTACATAATATACAATGTTGTTGGTGTCCATAATTTATGCAACCGATTTATTGATAGTCATTTACTCATGGTGGCACAGTAGTAACAAATCTGCCTGTCAGTGCAGGAGCCACAAGAGACTCGGCTTCAATCCTTAGGTCAAGAAGATCCCCTGGAGGAAGAAGTGGCAACCCACTCCAGTATTTTTGCCTGGAAAACTCCATGGACAGAGAAGCCTGGCAAGCTACAGTCCGTGGGGTCTCAAAGAGTCAGACATGACTGAGCATGCACTTATGCACACATGGTTGTTTATTCCCACTATGGACACTGTTCAATAAACCTGAATATGCTAAAGTATTCATCTTGGATGCTTATCTCCTTAAGACATATTCCCAGGTCAGAGATTACTAGAGTTACAGTTATTTTTAAATTTAGTAAATGTTGCTTCATACTTTTGTAAAAGTGGTTTAATATTTACAAAATAAATTCATGCAGTACACTTTTCATTTCTCTGGCAGCAATAGTTCTTAACACTATGTTTTTAATGCCACTGTGGTGGATAAAAGTGGTATCTCATTGTTATTTTATTTGGTAAGTCCCTGATCAATATTGGGGCTCCCCTAGGGGCTCAGATGGTCAAGAATCTGCCTACAATGGGGGAGACCTGGGTTCAATCCTGTGTTGAGAAGATCCCTTGGAGTAGGGCACGGCAACCCACTCCAGTATTCTTGCCTGGAGAATCACCATGGACAAAGGAGCCTGGTAGTCTACAGTCCATGAGGTCGCACAGATTTGATACTGAATTTGACTATATCTGCATGCTTTGGTTAGTTTTTTGTTTCTGTCAATTGTCTATTTCCATTCTTCATTCATTTTTAGAAACATTTTCTAAGAATCTTTTCTTAGAAAAGATATCTCCCTATCTGTCATAGCTTTGCAATTTTCCCCAATATAATTTTTCTATTAATCTTGTGTTATTATAAAGAATAGGTAATGACACCAAACTTGATGAGAGCACATGACAAAGCTAAAAAACACATCAGCTACCTGGTGTGTTGAACACAGATGAAGGAAAAATTAGCTTCATCAGCAACCTCAACTATCTGTCTCAAACGTGGAAAACTACAATAATTTTCCCAAACATAAAATTTTGTGACTTTCTAATCTCTCAACAAGGTGGATCACCTTTTGTGACTGAGAGGGTAAAAGACTTAATAATAAACTTTTTGGTCAGATAACAAAAGAGATTTAAATATTTGCCATTGTTACAGTTTCAAAAGAACACTCTTTGCTCCTTTAAGGAAGGAAATGTGTTTTTCAGCAATGTAATACATAATCATCACAGCTGAAATTAGGACAAATAGAATGTGCTGATGTAGGCAGATTCTTTATAGTTTGAGCCACCAGGGAAGCCACAGGAATACTGAGATGGGGAGCTAGTCCTGCCCTCAGGGGATGTTCCAAACCAAGGGATTGAACCTGGGTCTCATGCATTTCTGGCAGATTCTTTGCCATCAAGTGACCAGGGAAGCTCATCACATTTTTGACCACTTGACTCTTCTATTTCTTCAAGAGTCAAACTTGAGGACTGACTAACCCTTATGAATGACATAAAAATTAATTGCCTAACCAGCTCAGTTTGTAAATCATCTGCCTGCAATATAGGAGACTTAGGTTCGATTCCTGGGTTGGGAAGATTCCCTGGAGAAGGAAATAGCAAACCACTCCAGTATTCTTGCCTGGAGAATCCCATGGGCAGAGGAGCCTGGCAGGCTACAGTCCACAGGATCACAAGAGTCAGACACGAATTAGTGACTTATCCACAAAGTAAATAAATGTACGTATCTATTATTTGCCTCTGATAGAGTGTCTGATGAACTATGGATGGAGGTTCGTGACATTGTATAGAAGAGAAAGAAATACAAAAAAGCAAAATAGCTGTCTGAGGAGGCCTTATAAATAGCTGTGAAAAGAAGAGAAGCAAAAAGCAACGGAGAAAAGGAAAGATATACCCATCTGAATGAAGAGTTCCAAAGAATAGCAAGGAGTGATAAGAAAGCCATCCTCAGGGATCAATGCAAAGACATAGAGGAAAACAATAGAATGGGAAAGACTAGAGATCTTTTCAAGAAAATTAGAGATATAAAGCGAATATTTCACACAAAGAAGAGCTCAATAAAGGACAGAAAAGGTATGGACCTAACAGAAGCAGAAGATATTAAGAAGAGGTGGCAAGAATACAGAGAAGAACTATACAAAAAACATCTTCATGACCCAGATAATCATAATGGTGTGATCACTCACCTAGAGCCAGACATCCTGAAATGTGAAGTCAAGTGGATCTTAGGAAGCATCATTACAAACAAAGCTAGTAGAGGTGAATGAATTCCAGTTGAGCTACTTCATATTCTAAAAGATGATGGTGTGAGAGTACTGCACTCAATATGCCAGCAAATTTAGAAAACAGAGCAGTGGCCACAGGACTGGAAAATTCAGTTTTCATTCCAATTCCAAAGAACGGTCAAACTACCACACAATTGCACTCATCTCACACACAAGTAAAGTAATGCTCAAAATTCTCCAAGCCAGGCTTCAATAATACATGAACCGTGAACTTCCAGATGTTCAAGCTCGTTTTAGAAAATGCAGAGGAACAAGAGGTCAAATTGCAAACATCCATTGAATCATTGAAAAAGCAAGAGAGTTCCAGAAAACATCTATTTCTGATTTATTGACTATGCCAAAGCATTTGACTGTGTGGATCACAACAAACTATGGAAAATTCTTAAAGACATGGGAATACCAGGCCACCTGACCTGCCTCTTGAGAAATCTGTATGAAGGTCAAGAAGCAATAGTTAGAACCAGACATGGAACAACACACTGACTCCAAATTGGGAAAGAAATATGTCAAGGTTGTATATTGTCACCCTGCTTATTTAACTTATATGCAGAGTATATCATGTGAAATTCTGGGCTGGATGAAGCACCAGCTGGATTCAAGATTGCAAGGGGAAATATCAATAACCTCAGCTATGAAGATGATACTACCCTTATGACAGAAAGTGAAGAAGAACTATAGAGCCTCTTGATGAAAGTGAAAGAGGAGAGTGAAAAAGTTGGCTTAAATCTAAATATTCAGAAAACTAAGATCATAGCACCCGTCCCATCACTTCATGGCAAATAGTGGAAACAGTGGCAGACTTTATTTTTTGGGCTCAAAAATTATTCCAGATGGTGACTTCAGCCATGAAATTAGAAGACACTTACTCCTTGGAAGAAAAGTTATGACCAACCTAGATGGTATATTAAAAAGCAGTTACATTACTTTTCCAACAAGGTCCATCTAGTCAAAGCTATGGTTTTTTTCCAGTAGTCATGTATGGATGGGAGTGTTGAACTATAAAGAAAGCTGACTGTTGAAGAATTGATGCCGTTGAACTGTGGTGTTGGAGAAGACTCTTGAGAGCCCCTTGAACTGCAAGGAGACCCAAGCAGTCCATCAGAAAGGAAATCAGTCCTGAATATTCATTGGAAGGACTGATGTTGAAGCTGAAATGCCAATACTTTGGTCACCTGATGCGAAGAACTGACTCATTTGAAAAGACCCTGATGCTGGGAAAGATTGACGGCGGGAGGAGAAGGGGATTAGAGGATAAGATGGTAGGATGGCATTACCGACTCAATGGATGTGAGTTTGAGTAAACTCCAGTTGTTGGTGATGGACAGGGATGCCTGACATGTTGCAGTCCGTGGGGTTGCAAAGAGTCGGACATGACTGAGTGACTGAACTGAACTGAACTGTTTGCCTCTAATCTAGCTTGTTTTTCCTGATACTGTCTTTGGGTGTTTGGGGGAACCCATAGCCTCTGGCAAATGAGAATGTAATTAACATCACAACACTAGATTAGCAATGTTTAATTACTCACCATTGAAATCTATCAAAACAAGATTACAATTACACTTTACAAATGCTACATTTCTTGTAAGGTCAGTAATTCTGAACTTGTCTAGTATACAAAGCACTCTATATTGTACAGATCCCCTAGGTCATGTAATGATAATCTATCCAGAACCATTTAGTTATCAACAGAACTAAAGACAATAGGATGAAATGTGAATATTAACCACAAGAAAACAACCAAAATACATTAGAATGGGGAAAGAGTCACTGAAGTAAATAATCAATACAAGAGAGTGAACTTAATTTAACATGGCAAACTTTATTTACCAGTATTTCAAAAACTGGACCCCAACTTTCTCTGGTGTTTGATGTGTGCTAAATTTGTGATATCCAATTCTCCAAAATCCTTCAATGTGCTAGTATTCATTATTTAACCAAAACTCTATTTTATAAGAAAATAAACAACTAAGGGAGGAAACATTAGACATAAAATTTAGAGCATGACATTTTACATTATGAATGTCCTACTTAAGCCACACAAGAAGCCTGGAAAGGCATTGTTTCCACTCTTTTAACAATGCAACTCTGTGGGGTTCTATAACCTGCCCAGAGTACCAGTTGGTAAATGTTGCAGCTGAGATTCAAGTCCAGGGCTTCATAACTTGGGAAGCTATGCTGTATTAAATAACCATCTATCCATGCACACCACACAAACCAGAATGTGGTAAATATCTATCTAAGCTTTACTTTAAAAAAACATTAAACATTAGAGGATATTAAGATTTGTGTGAATTTGGAGAAGAGTTAAGAAAAAAACCAAACTCAAGGGCAAAATTTGAACAGGGCATTGAGGAAGATTCAGTTTGGATATACGGAGAAGGAAAAGGGCACATGTACATGGTGACAGTAGTCCATAGAAGTGAAATAGTACGTAATAATGTAACTTCATCACCATCATAAGATAAATGAGCTTTTATTTTTCTTAATTTTAAGAGCCAACAAAATGTTTAATTTAAAATAATATCTCTAATTTAAAGTAAGCAGAGTATAATTAGAGATATCCTTAGGTCTTAGCACAACAACCAAAGTCAGTTTGTCTCATGCTCTCAAAAATAATTGTTTGACCCATGGCTTCATAAAGTAATCACAAAAAAAGCATAATGATTAGTGATTGTTGACCCTAGGGAATAGATAGTCAATCTAGTAGAGAAGCCACTGTTGGAGTACACAAGTGAATAGCATGTTTCAGGTAAACTTATTCAATAAAGATGGGTAGGATGACCACAGTCTCTTATATCAACTAAAAGTCTGCAGTGCATGTAGCTCCTTAAACTCCATAATCAGAAGGGAAACATAAGAAAAACAGTTATTAGAAATCCCATATACCTACCCCTCCTTTAAATAGGGGGAGGTAACCAAATATTTCTGTACCAATTTAGAAGCATGAATAAATCCCTGGTGACTACTAACCAAGAAATGTAAATGAATGATTTTCAAAAATATCTGCTTTAATATTGTCTCCTTTTACTTGAAGAAACTGAGGCTGAGATAGATGAAATGACTCAATCTGAGTTGCAACTCATAATTGGTAGAACCAGGATCAGGTGCTATTTACCAACCATGACTCATCCAATTTCAAGAATACTGGATGAGTTGTTATTGCTACTGCTGCTAAGTCACTTCAGTCGTGTCCAACTCTGTGTGACCCCATAGACAGCAGCCCACCAGGCTTCCCCATCCCTGGGATTCTCCAGGCAAGAACACTGGAGTGGGTTGCCATTTCCTTCTCCAATGCATGAAAGTGAAAAATCAAAGTGAAGTTATTCAGTCGTGTCTGACTCTTAGCGACCCCATGGACTGCAGCCAACCAGGCTCCTCCATCCATGCGATTTTCCAGGCAAGAATACTGGAGTGGGGTGCCATTGCCTTCTCCGATACTGGATGAGTGGCAGTTGGCAAATCCAAAAAAAGAGAGAGAGAGAGAGAGAGAGAAAGGCAGTCTCACAAAAATAAGTGTATACATTTTCCATTTATTAATTTTGATTTTTAAAAATTTCTTGCTTCTCTTGACCCTTGAATTTCACTTGATCCAAATGTGTGTAATATCTGCTGGGTCTGGGATATTTTACCTCCTCCTATAGGAATACAACTTCCTGTCTCTCTCTCTTTCTTCTTAAGGTTTAGCTGTCTCAATTATTTTCTCCTTGATAGAGTTTTGTTTGTGATATTCTATTGTTTTTCAGACATCACTTACTTCTTTTAAAATGAGTCACTAAATTCTGCAAATAAAGTTGATAATATGCACCAGAAACTCTTCTTTAAGTTCATATTCTTTTTAGCTAATCATTCTCATATATTGAAAGCTCATTCTAAATGAATAATCCAAATGGCACACAAAGATTTATGCACACAGATATATTAATCACAGAATTATTTGTAAAAATTATGAAATTTACTAAAACCTATATGCTGAATGATATTGAAATAGTTAAATTATTCCTAAAATAAAATATTATGCTCCTGTCTCACTGATCGCTGAACCCAGGGTAGGCAAGGTGAGAGCTGGGAAACTGGAAGAAAATGTGAGGAGCTGTAGGAACTGCAAATATACTTTATCCACCAATGGCTGATGCAGCAGCAAGGCAGACATGCTTTGTTCTCTCTCATGGCTGACACAGCAGTAAGGGCTGTTTCAGGTAGAGCTTAGGTATGTATAAATGAACAAAGGTGGCAATTCGCTAAGCTATTACCTCATGATGTGCGTGAGCAGTGCTATGAATGGTCTCAGCTGTTACACAAATTTGCAAAGTCATTGTTTATAGAATGTGGATTGAGAGTGATAGGATGTGGGGCAAGACAGTCTGACCACCACCATCTTGGCTAATTGTTATTCCTCTACAACACCTTTTAAAGATTTCTGTGAACTCTAAATGACATTGAAACACACATGAAATTGTAATTTGTAAAACAGATGTTAAGTTCCGTAGAAATTATTAAAAAATCATTTGTATGAAAAAGTATTTGTGGGAGAAAAACTGGCTAGGAATGCACAAATATTTTTAAAACTTTCTGGTTAGAAATAGTGTTAAATATACATAAAGTTTTCCAAGGTATTGTGGAGAGTTTCTGTGAATCCTTCACACTTAGCTTCCTCTAATATTGACATTGTGAATGGGCTAGCAATGTTACAATACCATTAACTGAACTACAAACTTGGTTTAAATTTTACCAGTTTTCTCACTAACATCATTTTTCTGTTCCAGTATCTACTGTAGGATAATAATATTTTGTCACTGTTTCCTTTTTTTGAATCTGTGAGAGTTTCTCAGTATTTTCTTTTCTTTTTTTTTCCCCCTCCCAAGCTTTAAAAAATTCTGAAGAATACCTGTCAGGTCTTTCTTTTTTGGAATGTTTCCCAGTCTGGGTTAGTCTGGATTTATCAATATTTTTGAAAGAGTACCATGGAAGTGAAGCACTCTTCTCATCATATCCTATTGGGGGATAAATGATAACAAAATGAAATTCTGCTAGTTATATTAACCTTGATCACCTAGCTGAAGTAGTGTTTGCCAAGTTTCTCACTGTGAAATTATGATTTTTCTATCCTCATACTCTATTCATTTAATCTGAGTGACTAAGCACAGCTCACATTCAAGATGAAGGAATTTAAGCCATACTACCTAGAGAAGGATGTGTTTACAAGTGTTATTTGGAATAATTCTTTAAGAAATATCCCTCTCCAGTTATTAATTTATTAATTTTAAATTGGTTTGGAGTTACATATAAATATTTTGTTCTTTGATTAATAATCCAACATTATCTTTCTTGTTGTTCAAAGCCCATTAAGAATATTACCACTGAATTATGCTATTATCACTGATTATTTTTGTTACATTGCTTAGAATTTATCAACTTTTTCTTACATTGTGCAGATACCAGTTTTGTGACCAGAGACAAAACTGAAAACAGAAATGAAAGGCCAAAAAACAATATCTTTACAAACCAGGTTGTGTGAGATCCAGGTACTCTGTGCTGTTTTTTAATGCGTCTCCCTCACATTTCACATAGGATGCGTTGAAGTCTATTAAAGTTTTGTCCACAGCTGCCCCTATGGCTTAGGCTATGCCTGTGGACTTAAGTGTTGGTTTTGATCATGGTGCTGCATGGAGCAAATAAAGAGTAATAGCAATAGGGACAAATACTTTTGGACCATGTGGCTTCTAGTGCTAAAACTAAGGCTAAACTTCCACATCAACTCTGGCTCTGTATCCAGGGTCCAACAGCCCTCCCAGGAGTGTTCATGTCTTGAGTGTTCATGTCTCTGTCCAAACTATTGCTCTGCAACAAGAGGGGCTCCTTTCAATTGTACCTTTTCTGGTGTCTGACACTGATGAAATTTTTATCTCCAGAGTTGTTCTTATTACATGAAGATTAGAGGAAGAGACATTCCTTGAAAAAAATGGGACTACATATCTCACTTTTCCCCTCATGGATCACAGCCTTGTTGTGGTAAAAGGGCTTGCATAACTCAGTGAAGCTGTGAGCCATGTCGTGGAAGGCCACCCAAGACAAACAGGTCATAGTGAAGAGTTCTGACAAAATGTGGTCCACTGTAGGAGGAAATAGAAACCCACTCCAAGAATCTTGCCTGAAAAACTCCATTAACAGTATGAAAATGCAAAAAGATAAGACTCTAGATGATGAGCCCCCAGGTTGGAAGGCATGCATTATGCTACTGGGGAAGAGGGAAAGCCAATTACTAATAACTCCAAAAAGAAAGAAGCAGCTGGGCCAAAGCTGAAATGATGCTCAGTTGTGGATGAACATAAAGTGCTGTAAAGAACAATATTGCATAGGAACTTGGAATGTTAGGTCCATCAGTTCAGTTCAGTTGCTCAGTCATGTCTGACTCTTTGTGACCCCATGGACTGCAGCACAGCAGGATCCCCTGTCCATTAGGGTAAGGTCCATGAATCAAGATAAATAGGAGGTGGTCAAGCAGGAGATGGCAGGATTGAACACAAACGTATTAGGAATAGGCAAGTTTAATTAGATAACCATTATATCTATTACTCGGAGAAGGCAATGGCACCCCACTCCAGTATTCTTGCCTGGAAAATCCCATGGACGGAGGAGCCTGGTAGTCGGCAGTCCATGGGGTCGCACAGAGTCGGACACGACTGAGTGACTTCACTGTCACTTTTCACTTTCATGCATTGGAGAAAGAAATGGCAACCCACTCCAGTGTTCTTGCCTGGAGAATCCCAGGAACGGGGAAGCCTGGTGGGCTGCTATCTATGGGGTCGCACCGAGTCGGACACGACTGAAGTGACTTAGCAGCATATCTATTACTACGGGCAAGAATCCCTTGGAAGAAATGAAGTAACCCTCATATCACCAAAAGAGTCTGAAAGAAGTACTTGGGTGCAACTCCAAAAATGACAGAATGATCTCAGTGCATGTTCAAAGCAAGCCATTCAATACCACAGTGAAAGTGAGAGCATTAGTCTTTCAGTCATGTTCTATCTTTGCAACCCCATGGATTGTAGACCACCAGGCTCCTCTGTCCATGGGATTCTCCCAGCAAGAATACTGGAGGGGGCAGCCATCTGCTTTTCTAGGAGATCTTCATGACCCAGAGGCCAAGCTAAAGTCAGCAGCATCACAGGCAGATTCTTTACCATCTGAGCCACCAGGGCAGCCCCAACATCACAGTAATCCAAGACTATGTCTCAACCACTGAAGTCAAAGAAGTGGAAGTTGACCAATCTTATGAAGACCTACAACATCTTCTAGAACTAATTAAAAAAAATAAAATGTCCTTTTCATCATAGGGAACTGGAATGCAAAGGTTAGAAGTAAAGAAATACCCAGAATAAAAGGCAAATTTGGCTGTAGAGTACAAAATGAATCAAGGTAAAGGCTAACAGACTTTTGTCAAGGGAACACACTGGTCATATCAATCACCCTTTTCCAACAACCCAAGAGATGACTCTACACTTGGATATCACCAGATAGTCAATACCAAAATCAGATTAATTGTGTTCTTTGAAGCCAAATATGGAAAAGCTTTATATGGTCAGCTAAAGCAAGACCAGAAGATGACTGTTGTTCAGATTAAGAACTTATGGCAAAATTCAGATGTAAATTGAAGAAAGTAGGGAAAACCGCTAGACCATTCAGGTATGACCTAAATCAAATCTCTTATGATTGATTATGCAGTAGAGATGAAAATTGGATTCAAGGGATTAGATCTGGTAGACAGAATGCCTGAAGAACTATACAGAGGTTTGTAACATTTTACAGAAGGCAGTGACCAAAACCATCCCAAAGGAAAAGAAATGCAAGAAGGCAAAGTGGTTGTCTGAGGAGGATTTACAAATAGCTGAGGAAATAAGAAAAGGCAAAGGAGAAAGGGAAAATATACCCAACTGAATGCAGAGTTCCAGAGAATAGCATGGAGAGATAATAAGTCCTTCTTTAATAAACAATGCAAAGGAATACAGTCAAATAATCGAATGTAAATGACTAGAGATCTCTTCAAGAAAATTGGATATATCAAGAGAACATTTCATGCAAGGATGGGCATGAAATAGGACAGAAACAGTAAGGACCTAACAAAAGTGGAAGAAATTAAGAAGAGGTGTCAAAAATACACAGAACTATACAAAAAAAAAAAAAAAAAAAAAAAAAAAAACCTTAATGACCCAGATAACTATGATGGGGTCATCACTCACCTAAGTCATATATTCTGGAGTGTGAAGTCAAGTGGGCCTTAGGATGCATTACTGCAAACAAAGCTAGTGGAGGTGATGGGATTCCAGCTGAGCTATTTCAAATTCTAAAAGATGATGCTGTTAAAGTGCTGCACTCAATATGTCAGCAAATTCGGAGAACTCAGCCATGGCCATAGGACTGAAAAATTTTAGTTTTCATTTCAATCTGAAAGGAGGGAAATGCCAAAGAATGTTCAAACTACTATATAATTGGGCTCACTTCACCCATTACTAAGGATATGCTCAGAAACCTTCAATCTGACTTCAATAGTGATGAATGGAGAACTTCCAAATGTACAAGATGGCTTTCAAATTGGCAAAGGAATCAGAGATCAAATCACCAGCATTTGTTGGATCATGAAAAAGCAAGGGAATTCCAGAGAAACATTTACTTCTGCTTCACTGAATATATTAAAGATTTGACTATGTGGGTCACAACACACAAATCTACCTTACCTGTTTCCTGAGATACCTGTATACGGGTCAAGAAACAACAGTTTGAATGACGCAAGAAACAATGGATTGGTTTAAAATTGGGAAAGAGTATGACAAGGCTGTATATTGCCACCCTGCTCATTTAACTTATATACAGAGTACCTCAGGGGAAATGCTGGGCTCGATGAATCACAGGCTGGAATCAAGATTGCCAGGAGAAATATCAACAATCTCTGATATTGTACATGATACTACTCTAATAGTAGAAAGTGAAAATGAACTAAAGAGCCTCTTGAGGGGGAAAAAGGAGAGTGAAATAAATAAATAAGATCATGGCACCCAGTCCCATTACTTCATGCAAACAGAAGGGGAAGAAGTGGAAACAGTGACAGATTTTATTTTATTGGCCTCCAAAATCAACTGTGGATGGTGACTACAGGATTGAAATTAAAATGCTCCTTGGAAGAAATCTATGCATACCTAGACAGCATATTGTAAATTAGAGACATCACTTTGCCAACAAAGGTCTGTATAGTCAAAGCTATGGTTTTCCCAGTAATCGTGTGCAGATGTAAGAGTTTAACCATAAATAAGGCTGAGTGCCAAAGAATTGGTGCTTTTGAGTCTTGGTTCTTAGAAGACTCTTGAGAGTCCCTTGGACTGCAAGGAAATCAAACCAGTCAGTCCTAAAGGAAATTGACCCTGGATATTCATTGGAAGGATTGATGCTGAAGCTGAAGCTCTGATACTTTTGCCACCTAATATAAACAGCAGAAGACACTGATGTTGGGGAAAATTGAAGGCACCAAGAGTAGGGTGGCAGGGGATAAGATGGTTAGATAGCATCACTGATGCAATGGACAAGAATTTGAGCAAACTTTGACAGAGTCCTTCTGGAGTACTGCATTCCCTAAGGTCCTAAACAGTTGAACACGATATAACAACTGAATAGCAACAACAACAAAATCACTGTACCTTCAGGCCCATCACCTAAGCAGAGATGCTGTCAAACTGAAAGAGGTCATTCTAGGAATGCAATAGCTATGGCTTAAAGAGTTCAAGAAAAAACATAGTTTTATGTCTATGCTATGAAATTCACAACAATAAGTTTAATGACTGAAAAATTAATTATTACTCACAATATCCTGGGTAATATGGGTAAAACTGCATTTGTGAGCATCATCATAAAGCAATGTAACAATCTTAAGCAAGTCATCTGAAGTCAGTGGTCAATGGTGACAGGATGGATGATGTAGCATCTTGAGTATGTAACCAGCATTAAAGGAGTGATATTAGGAACCACAGAGACAAGAAGATCTATATTATTTCAACATGAATCCCAAAGAGTTATATCATTATGAGCAATAATGGTATTGAAACCTTTCTAATAATGGGAGATCTGAAATTAGCCAGAAACTGTGCAGTTGACAATAAAGTAAAGCAAAACAAGCAAATAATATAGATGATTTCTGAACTAGACAGGGAATGATGGTGCTTGGATATTGCAAAGATACTTCACAAGTACTTGCTGATATGACAGTTAAAAAAAAAAAGAATGTATCCTCCTTTTTATTCATTTTAATAACTATTTATCAATAAATCATTACAACTGAAATGACTCAAAAAGTTATTGTCATACATTTAGTCAAAGTGTATATGTCAGAGAAGGCAATGGCACCCCACTCCAGTACCTTGCCTGGAAAATCTCATGGATGGAGGAGCCTTGTGGGCTGCAGTCCATGGGGTCACTAAGAGTCGGACACGACTGAACGACTTCACTTTCACTTTTCACTTTCATGCGTTGCAGAAGGAAATGGCAACCCACTCCAGTGTTCTTGCCTGGAGAATCCCAGGGACGGGGGAGCCTGGTGGCTGCTGTCTATGGAGTCACACAAAGTCGGACAAGACTGAAGTGACTTAGCAGTAGCAGCAGTATATGTAGTGGAAGGGTCCTGCTGCCCAACACACTAAAGGGGTATCCCTTTTTGTCAACACAATTCCTGTTCTGCACAAATTCCAAAATACATATTCAAAGCAGTTCTTGTGTATTATGTCTTTTGAACATTTTATTTATTTTATATTGAAATATAGTTGATTAACAATATTGTGCTAGTTTCAAGTATACAGCAAGTGATTTAATTATACATATACTTGCATCTATTATTTTTCAAATTATTTTCCATTTAGGTTGATATGTAATATTTAGCAGAATTTCCTGTACCATACACTAGACCCCTGTTGATTATCCATTTTAAGTATAGCACTGCATACCTGTCAATTCCAAATGGTGTAACTTTCCCTCTCTCCCACCCTTCCCTTGGTAACTGTAAGTTTATTCTCTAAGTCTGAGAGTCTGTTACTGCTTTGTAAATAAGTTCATATGCATCATTTATAAGATTCTGCTTATAAGGGATAGCATGCATGATTTCTATTTATCTTTCAAAATTACTTCACTCAGAAGGTCCATCCATGTTGCTGCAAATGGCATTATTCCAGTCTTTTTAATGGCTGAGAAATATTCCATTGTATATATGCATCACATCGTTTTTATCCACTCTTCTATCAGTGGACATTTAGGTTGATTCCATGTCTTGGCTATTATAAAAAAAGAACTGCAATGAACATTAGGATGAATGTATCTTTTGGGGCCAAGTACTTCTCTGGATACATGCTCCGGAGTGAGATTACAGAATCATATGGTAGCTCAATTTTAAGTTTGTTAAGAAACTTCCATACTCTTCTCCAAAGTGACCGTTCCAATTTGCATTCCCCCTAAGAGTATAGGAGGATTACCTTCTCTCCAAACTCTGTCCAGTATTTGATGTTTGTGGAATTTTTAACAATAGCCATTATGATGGATGTGAAGTGTTATTTCTTTGTAGATTTGTTTTGCATTTTCCTAACAATTAGTGAAGTTGAGCATCTTTTCATGTGCCTCTTGATCATCCATATGTCTAATTAGGAAAAATTTCTATTTATGTCTTCTACCCTTTTTTTTTTTAATTTGGCCTTTTGTTTTAATGATATTAAGTTACATGAGTTGTTTATAAATGTTGGAAACTGATACATTATAGATCACATCATTGGGAAATATTTTCTTCCATTCTTATGGCTATCTTTTCATTTTGTTTAAGGTTCCCTGGCTGTGCAAAAGATTTTTACTTTAATTAGGTTCAGTTTTCATATTTTGTTTTTATTTACATTACTCTGGGAGATGGCTCAAAAAAGATATTATGGTGATTTATGTCAGAAAGTGTTCTGCCAGTGGTGTCCTTTAAGAGTTTTATCCTGTCCAGTCTCACATTTGGGTGTTTAATCCATTTTGAATGTATTTTTGTGTATGGTAAGTGGTCTATTTTTAATGTAACTGTCCAATTTCCCTACCAATGGTCAAGGAATAAATCCAAGAAGAAGATATAACAATGGTAAACATACATGCACCCAACATAGTGGCCCCTAAATTTAACTTAAAAGTCAAATACTAACAGCAACCACAAAAGGAGAAATTAACAGTAATACAATAATATTGGTGGGGCTTTAACATCTCAGTATCATCAATGGGCAGATCAGCCAGACAGAAAATCAGTAAGGGAACACATTAAATAATACATTAGGCCAGATGAACTTAACTGATATTATAGAGCATTCTATCCAAAAAGCAGCAGAACATACATTTTTCTCAAGTGCACAAGAAACATTCTCCAGGATTGATCACATGCTGGGCCAGAAAGTGAACCTCAATAGGTTAAAAAGAAAGAAAGAAAGAAAAATTGAAATCATATCAAGCATCTTTTCTAACCACATTATGAGATCAGAAACAAATTACAAGAAAAAAACAAACAAAAAACTATAAGAAACACAAACATGTGGAGGCTAAATAATATGCTACTAAGCAACCAATTCTTCACTAAAGAAATAAAAGAGAAACAAAAAATACCTAGAGACAAATGAAAATGAAAGCACAATGATCCAAAACTTATGAGATACAGCAAAATACATTGTAAGAGGGAAGTTTATAGCAATACAACCTTATCTCAGGAAACAAGAAAAATCTCAAATAAAATTAATGGCCTTACATGTAAAGAAGCTAGAAAAAGAATAACAAGCAAAACCTAAAATTGGTAGAAGGCAAGAAGTCATAAAGATCAGAACAGATATAAATGAAATAGAGATGAAGAAAACAATAGGAAAGAGCAATGAAATTAAAATCTGAATCTTTGAAAAAACAAATAAATTGATAAACATTTAGGCAGACTCATCAAGAAAAAAGAGGAGAGGACTCATATCAATAAAATTCGAAATGAAAAAGGTTAGGTTACACAGGATACTACAGAAATACAAAGGATCATAAGTAACTATTCTGAGCAACTCTATGCAAAAAAAAAACAAAAAACAAAACAAAAAACCCACAACCTGGAACAAATTGACAAATTCTTAGAAACGGACAATCTCCCAAGATTGAATCAAGAAAAAGTAGAAAATAGGAATGGCCAATCACAAGTACTGAAATTGAAACTCTGATTAAAAACTCCCAATGAACAAAGGTCCAGGATCAGGTAGCTTCACAGACACCTATCAAAATTCTAGGTGGCTACAAAATTCTATGAAACATTTGAAGAGCTAACATCTATCCTTGTCAAACTCATACCAAAAAATTGCAAAGGAAGTAAAGCTTTCAAACTCATTCTCTGAGTCCATCATCACCATGATACCAAAACCAGACAAAGATACCACAGAAAAAAGAAAAATACAGGTGAACATCACTGTGAACATAGACACAAAAATCTTCAACAAAATACTAGAAATCCAAATCCAACAACACATTAAAAGAATCATATTCCATGCATGATCAAGTGTGATTTATCCCAGGGATACAAAGATTTTTCATTATCTGCAAGTCAATCAGTGTGATATACCACATCAACTAATTGAAGAATACAAATTATATGATCATCTCAATCGATGCAGACAAAGCTTTTGACAATATTCAACATCCATTTATGATAAAAGAATTCTCCAGAAACTGGGCATAGAAGGAACATACCTTATGTAATAAAAGTCATATATGACAAAACTACAGCTAACTTCATACTCAACTGTGCAACCTGAAAGCATTTCCACTAAGATTAGGAACAGGACAAGGATGTCCACTCTCAGCACTTTTATTCAATACAGTTTTGGAAGTTCTAGCCATGGCTATCAGAGAAGGAAAAGAAATAAAAGAATTCCCAATAGGGAAAAATGAATTTAAACTGTCGCTGTTTGAAGATGACATGATACTAAACAAGAAAAATATTAATGACACAATGAGAAAACTACTAGAGCTCATCAATGAATTAGGTTAGTTACAGGTTACAAAATTAATATACAGAAATCTATTGTTTCTATACACTAACAGAGAAATAATAAAAAGAGAAATTCAAGAACCAATCTCATTTACTATTGCATCAAAAAGAATGAAATACCTTAGAATAAACCTACCTAAGGAAGCAAAAGATTTGTCCTCTGGAAAACATAAGACACTTATGACAGTAATCAGATGACACAAACAGATGAAAAGTTATCCCATGTTCTTGGATTTGGAGAACCAATATTTCAAAATACCAATGGCATTTTTCACAGAACTAAAACAAGAAAACTTAAAATTATATAGAGACACAGAAAAACCCAAATAGCCAAATCAATATTGATAAAGGAAAACAGAGTAGGAGGAAGGAAGCTCCCTGACTTCAGACTATACTACAAAGCTGTAGTCATCAAAATAGTATGGTGCTGACACAAAAATAGAAATACAGACCAATGGAGCAGGATAGGAAACCCAGCAATAACCAATGCACCTATGCAAAAAGGCAAAACTGGGCAACCCGAAAGCATCTCCTCTAAGATTAAGAACAAGACAAAGATGTCCACTCTCAGCACTTTTATTCAACATAGTTGAACTGTATTCTCCATTGTATAATGGAGAAAAACATATTCTTCAATAAATGGTGCTGGGAAAACTGAACAGCTACATGGTATATTATGGTTTTGTTCCCAGGTCAATGGTTGCTACTAATCTCCAACATGATGTTCAGGGGAAAAAAGGCAGGGGGTGGGCAGGGGAGGGAGGTTGTCTGCTATTGTTCAGTCTCATCATTTATTCCCCAACAGAGCAGACAGAAGAGGTTCACTTCATAATTCATTAAAAAAAAAAAAAAAAGGGCATTTTGAATTTTGACACTTTTAATTTCACTGAAGAAGAAAACCTTTGCCCTCATTAAAGAAACCTCTAATAATTTGTAACGCTGAGGAATTATAAGAATGTATAAGTTTAACCAGATGTTGTCCCTGCATCAAATTCTGGTGCAATTGTATTTAAAATATGGCTTCTCCAGATAAAATCCCACTTAATTACATGAAGCTTATGATAAAGTAAGCAAAAGTATGTATAGAAATAACAGAAAGTAAAAAATATTAAAAAGCATTTAACATCACAATTAAACAAAATAGTGTAACACAAAATGTGGTGTCTTGCCTACTGCTTTGGTAAAGTTTAGTTTTTCTCACTGGTAAACATGTGAGAAAATGGCCTCTGATTCATTTCAGGCAGGAATGTAAATAACTAAGTTTTTGAAAGGATAATTTGGATAAAGCTATCAAAAGGTTTAAAATATATGTATATTTTAGTCTAGCAATCTACTGCTAGGTAGATATATTTAGTATTTTTCTGTATAATATTATTGCAAAGTAACCATAATTAAATCAAATCCAAAGGAGAAATAATCCAAATGCCAGAATAAGACATTATTTATAAAGTTTATGTTTATATTTTGAACTTTTCTGCAGACATTAGAAATAATGTAAAACTATCTGAAATTCAGGGAATATAATACATCATTAAATAAAAATGCTAAATTACCCCAGTAAGATACAACATTATTAAAGTTTATGTGACATATATATGTGTAAATGTATATAATACAAAAAGACCTAAGCAAAATACCAACTGTGGTTGTCTCTAGATGATGACATCATGAATTATCTTCTATAACTGACTGATTTGATTGCTTGATTTCCACAATAAAAAAAAAATACTTTTATATTCCAAAAAACTACAATTATAGAGGGAGGAGTCAAGACAGCCAAGATGTAGGAGGACATATAGTACATTTATTTCCAAAAAGGCATCAAGATTACATCTACAAATGGAACAATTCTCACAGCCTCCTGAGCACTGGCAGAGGACTTTGGAAACCTGAAAGGACAGGAAAGTTCCCTGTGTAATGGAATATGATGAAAGAAAGAAGGAAGGAAGAGGAAGAAGGGACCTGTGTCATTGTCCCCGTGGAACCCACAGTGGGTCTAGATTAATGATTACTTCATTCCTAAGACATGGTTTCTGTGGATTGATACTGGTGGCCTGGGTGAAAACAAAGTCTAAGAGTTGTCATGGGCAGTTGCTAGCATAACCACAGTTAAGGTGAGGCTGAGAGCAGTGCCAACTGCTCTGTGTAACCCGAGAGCTTGCACAGCTGATGAAAGGTGACATGACAGAGTACACTCACAGATGAACAGCTCCAGAAGATGAATACTCAGTGATCTCTCCCAGTTGAATGCTCCAACCCCACCTACCTCACACTGCATATCAGAAACACAGATAAGAAACAGATTTGGGGGCCCTACTCCAAAAACTAGGGAGCAGACCCTACCCCTAATAGGACAGAGACAACTGCAGCAGGGAGGCCCTACTCAGCATGTGGTGCAGGCTATAGTCACCACAACATTAGTCACACTGCCTATTGAAGGGACATTAGGCAGCATACACTGAGGAAAGAGACAGCAGACATTTATATTAAAAACAACCTTTGGCACAACAAATTAAGCCCACACAGGCTACACAGGGATACTCTCACATAAAAATAGCCCTCCAAGAC
Organism: Bos mutus; assembly: GCF_027580195.1. Classification (NCBI taxonomy): domain Eukaryota; kingdom Metazoa; phylum Chordata; class Mammalia; order Artiodactyla; family Bovidae; genus Bos; species Bos mutus. The sequence continues at coordinate 58,726,523 of NC_091635.1, read as the reverse complement.
AGTCTGAGTTTCTGCATCAGGAGGAAGAAACCCCAGAGCATTTATCCCTGAGGGTCAACAAGGCTAGAGTGCAGGAGCTCCACAGAGCTGGAGGAAACAGATTCTACTCCAGGAGGATGCACACAAGGTCTCACATGCACTGAAACTCTGCACAATGTAGTACTTCCACAGGAACCTGGGACAGACCTATCTAGGGGTCTTATATGGCCTCCTGGATAGGTGGGGATTGTCTGTAACTCTCTGTAATGGGAAGAACACAGGTAGTAGAGGGCCCAGGAAATATTGATTAACCTAAGCTCTCCCAGAGGTCTCCATATTGGCACCAAGAACTGACCTCACGCAACAATCTAGCTGGGGGAAGGCTCCATAAACAACAAGAACTATGGTTCTCCAGCCTGTAAAAAGAAGACCACAAACACAGAAATTAAGAGAAAAAAAAAATGATACAACAGAGAAATATGTTGCAGATAAGGGAACAAGGTAAAAACCCACAAGGATAACTAAATGAAGAGGAGGTAGGCAATGTACCTAAAAAATAATTCAAAGTAATGATGATTCAAAATCTTGGAAATAATAGAAGCACAGTCAGAGAAGATATAAGAAAAGTTTAACAAAGAGATAGAAAGTTTAAGAACAAACAAGCAGAAGAACAACAGAATGACTGAAAGGAAAAGTACACTAGAATCTAGCAGAATACACTATCCGAATAAATGAGTCAGAAGAACGAATAAGTGAGCTGGAAGACATAATGCTGGAAGTCACTGTCACAGAATAAAATTTTAAAAAAAATGAAAAGAAATTAAGACAGTCTCAGAGACATCTGAAACATTAATTGCACCAATATTTGCATTATAGGGGTCCCAGAAAAATAACAGAAAGGGAAAGGGCCTGACAAAAATATTTGAAGAGATTATAGCTGAAAAATTTTCTAACATTGGAAAAGAAACAGTCACCCAATTCCAGGAAGCAAGAGAGTTCCATATTGAGAAAAAAAAAAATACTCAAGGAGGAACACACTGAGACACATGACAAACTGACAAAAGTTAAATACAGGGAAAAAATATTAAAAGCAACAAGGGTAAATCAATAAGTAACATAAAAGGGAAAGACCATAAAGTTATAAGCTGGATTTTCAGCAGAATCTCTGCAAACCAGAAGAGAGTGGCATACTATATTTAAAGTGATGAAAGGGAAAAATGTACAACGAAGAATACTCTACCCAGCAAGAGTTCACTCAGTTTCAGTGGAGAAATTAAAATATTTATAGCAGAGCAATCAGACCAGATCAGATCAGTAGCTCAGTTGTGTCTGACTCTTTGCGACCCCATGAATCCCAGCACGCCAGGCCTCCCTGTCCATCACCAACTCCCGCAGTTCACTCAAACTCACGTCCATCAAGTCAGTGATGCCATCCAGCCATCTCATCCTCTGTCGTCCCCTTCTCCTCCTGCCCCCAATCCCTCCCAGCATCAGAGTCTTTTCCAATGAGTCAACTCTTCGCAGGAGGTGGCCAAAGTACTGGAGTTTCAGCTTTAGCATCATTCCTTCCAAAGAAATCTCAGGCCTGATCTCCTTCAGAATGGACTGGTTGGATCTCCTTGCACTCCAAGGGACTCTCAAGAGTCTTCTCCAACACCACAGTTCAAAAGCATCAATTCTTCGGTGCTCTGCCTTCTTCATAGTCCAACTCTCACATCTATTCATGACCACAGGAAAAACCATAGCCTTGACTAGACAAACCTTTGTTGGCAAAGTAATGTTTCTGCTTTTGAATATGCTATCTAGGTTGGTCATAACTTTCCTTCCAAGGAGTAAGCGTCTTTTAATTTTATGGCTGCAGTCACCATCTGTAGTGATTTTGGATCCCAGAAAAATAAAGTCTGACACTGTTTCCCCATCTATTTCCCATGAAGTGGTGGGAGCAGATGCCATGATCTTCATTTTCTGAATGTTGAGCTTTAAGCCAACTTTTTCACTCTCCACTTTCACTTTCATCAAGAGGCTTTTTAGTTCCTCTTCACTTTCTGCCATAAGGGTGGTGTCATCTGCATATCTGAGGTTATAGATATTTCTCCCGACAATCTTGATTCCAGCTTGTGTTTCTTCCAGTCCAGTGTTTCTCATGATGTACTCTGCATATAAGTTAAATAAACAGGGTGACAATATACAGCCTTGATGAACTCCTTTTCCTATTTGGAACCAATCTATTGTTCCACATCTAGTTCTAACTGTTGCTTCCTGACCTGCATACAAATTTCTCAAGAGGCAGACCAGGTGGTCTGGTATTCCCATCTCTTTCAGAATTTTCCACAGTTTATTGTGATCCACACAGTCAAAGGCTTTGGCATAGTCAATAAAGCACAAATACCTGTTTTTTCTGGAACTCTCTTGCTTTTTCTATGATCCAGCGGATGTTGGCAATTTGATCTCTGGTTCCTCTGCCTTTACTAAAACCAGTTTGAACATCAGGAAGTTCACGGTTCACATATTGCTGAAGCCTGGCTTGGAGAATTTTGAGCATTACTTTACTAGCGTGTGAGATGAGTGCAATTGTGCCATAGTTTGAGCATTCTTTGGCATTGCCTTTCTTTGGGATTGGAATGAAAACTGACCTTTTCCAGTCCTGTGGCCACTTTTATCTAAGCTAATTTAACAGCACCAAAACAGCTTTACAACAAAGGCTAAAGGAACTTTAGCCCTTTTTTATGGCATTAAAAAAATATCATAACTAGAAACAAGAAAATCACAGATGGGAAAGCTTACCAGTGAAGGCAAATATAAAGTAATAGTAGGAAATCATCCAAACATGTAATCATATTGAGAAAGAAACCATGAGGAAAGTAAAAATGTAGGAAATTATAATTTCATTTTAAATCAAGAGACAGCAACTTAAAGAACTTTGTATATATATAGACTATTATATCAAAATTTCATGGGAAATGTAAACCAATAAATAAATAAATAAATCACTACAATATACACATACACACAAAAAAAGCATTCCAATCACAACACTAATGGTGGTCATCAAACCCCAAGGGAATAGAACCAAAGAAGAAGAAAAGAAAAACCAACAAAACAAACCCCAAATAATTAAGGAAATAGTAACAAGAACTGACATATGGACAATTACCTTAAGTATAAATGAATTAAATGTTCCAACTACAAGACATAGAAAGGTGAAATGATACAAGGCAACCAACTCAGAGCTAGGGACAAATACAGACTGAAAGTGAGGGACTGATCACTGCCAATGGTGACTGCAGATATGAAATTAAAAGACACTTGCTCTTTGAAAGAAACTCTATGACAAATCTGCTGCTAAGCTGCTAAGTCACTTCAGTCGTGTCCAACTCTGTGTGACCCCATAGACAGCAGCCCACCAGGCTCCCCTGTCCCTGGGATTCTTCAGGCAAAAACACTGGAGTGGGTTGCCAGTTCCTTCTCCAATGCATGAAAGTGAAAAGTGAAAGTGAAGTCGCTCAGGCATGTCCTACTCTTAGTGACCCCATGGACTGCAGCCTACCAGGCTCCTCCATCCATGGGATTTTCCAGGCAAGAGTATCTAGACAGCATGTTAAAAAGCAGAGACATCGCTTTGCTAGTAAGCATCCGCATAGGCAGAGCTATGGTTTTTCCAATAGTCATGTACAGATATGAAAATGGGGCCATAAAGAAGGCTGAGTGCTAAAGAGTTGATGCTTTCCAGCTGTGATGCTGGAGAAGACTATTGAGAGTCCTTTGGATCACAAAGAGATCAAACCAATCAATCCTAAAGGAAATCAACCCTGAATATGTATTGGAAAGATTGATCCTGACACTAAAGCAACAATACTTTGGCTCCCTTATGCAAAGAACTGACTCATTGGAAAATACCCTGATGCTGGGAGAGATTGAAGGCAAAAAGATAAGGGTGTGGCAGAGGGTGAGATGGTTAGATAATATTACTGTACTCAACGGACATGAATTTGAACAAATTCTGGGGGATAGTGAAGGACACGGGTCTCAAAGAGTCAAACACAACTTAGCAATGAACAAAAACACCAGGAAAAAACATATTAAAAAAAGAAAGAAACAAACGCATGGAAGCTAAATAATATGTTACTAAATAACCAATAGATCACTGAAAAATTCAGGAGGAAACTTAAAAAAAAATACCTAGACATAAATGAGAATGAAAATATGACAATGCAAAACCTATGGGGTGTAGCAAAAGCAATTTTTGAGAGGAAGGTTTATAGCAATAACATTTTACCATAGGAAATAAATATGTATTTCCTGTATAATCATTTATATTCAGTCACTTCAGTCATGTCCAACTCTTTGTGACCCTATGGACTGTACCCGCCATGCTCCTCTGTCCATGAGATTCTCCAGGCAAGAATACTGGAGTGGGCTGTCATGCCCTCCTCCAGGGCCTCTTCTCAACCCTGGGATCAAATCTGCATCTCCTGTTGTCTTTTGCATTTCAGATGGATTCTCTAGCCACTGAGCCACCTGGGAAGCCCCAGGAAACAAGATATATCTCAAATAAACAACCTAACCTTACAACTGAAGAAACCAGAGAAAGAAGAAAAAATAAAACACAAATTTAGTACAAGGGAAAAAATATAAAAATCAGGGTAGATATAAGTGAAATAGAGACCAAGAACACAATAGCAAGATAAGTGAAACTAGTTCTTTGAGAAGATAAACAAAATTAAAGCAAGCAAACAAAAAACTTTTAGCTAGATTAATCAGGAAAGAAGGGAAGGGACTCAAATCAATAAAATTTGAGAGGGGTTAAAAAAAAAGAATTTGCAACAAACACAAATACAAAGGATCATAAGAGACTACTTCAAGCAACTGTATGCAAATAAAATGGGCAACCTGGAAGAAATGGGCAAAACATTAAAAAGGTCCTATCTCCCAAGACTGAACCAGGAACAAATATAAAATATAAACAGACCAATCACAAGTAGTGAAATTGAAACTGATTTAAATACTTCCAACAAACAAATATCTAGAACCAGACGGCTTCAAAGGTGAACTCACTCAAACATTTAAAGAAAAGTTAACATCCACCCTTCTGAAAACATTCCAGAAATTTGCAGAAGAAAGAATTCAATTCATTCTATGAGGCCACCATACCCTTGATGCCAAAATCAGACAGTTATACCACAGTGGGGGGAAAAAAAAGCAAGTTATAGGCCAATATCACTGATGTATATGGACACAAAATCCTAAACAAAATACCAGCAAACTGGGTCCAAAAACTCATTAATAGAATCACACACCATGATCAAATGGGATTCATCCCAGGAATATGAGGATTCCTCAATAAATGTAAATCAATCAATATGATACTCTATATCAACAAACTGGCAAATAACCATTTGATCATCTAAATAGATGCAGAAAAACACTTTTGATCAAATTAAACAATCATTTATAATTAGAAACTCTCCAGAAAGTAGGTATAGAGGGAACCTATTCCATAATAAATGGTCATATATAAAGGCCATATACAAGCTACCAACTATTATTCTTAATGGTGAAAAACTGAAAGCATTTCCAAGATCAGAAATAGGGCAAGTATTCCTTCTCACCATTTTTGTTCAACATAGTTTTAAAAATACTAGCCACAGCAATTATAGAGGGGGAAAAATCCAAATTAGAAAAGAATAAGTAAAACTATTTCTGTTTGCCAGATCCACAGTACTATACATGTTATTGTTGTTTAGTTGCAAAGTTATGTACTACTCTTTTGTGACTCTATGGACTTATCCCACCAGTCTCTGCTGTCTGTGAGATTTCCCAGGCAAGAATACTTGAATTAATTATCATTTCCTTCTGCAGGGGATCTTCCCAACCCAGGGGCTAAACCCATGTCTCCTGCATTGCAGCTGAATTCTTTACCTCTGAGTCAACAGGGAAGCCCAATACTCTACATAAACATTCCTAAGTATGCTACCAATGGGGGGCAGTGGCACAATAGACAATACGTCTGATTATGGATCAGAAGATTCTAAATATGCTACCAGAAAATTCCTAGAACCTATCAATTAATTTGATAAAGTTGCAGGTTACAAAATTTATACAGAGAAATCTCTTGCATTCCTTATACACTAACAGCAAAAGATCAGAAAGAAAAATTAAGAAAACAATCCTATTTATCATTGCATCAAAAATAACACAATATTTAAGAATAAATCTATCTAAAAAGTCAAAAGACTTGCACTCAGAAAACTATAAGATGCTGATGAAGAAATCAAAGATGTTGCAGATGGAGAGATACAGCATATTTTGGGATTGGAAGGATCAATAGTGTCAAAATGACTGTATTGCTCAAAGCAAACCACAGATTCAGTGCAACCCCTATCCAATAACCAATGACATTTTTCATAAAATTAAAACAACAACAAAAAATTCAGTCTATGGGGAAACACAAAAGACTTCAAATAGCCAAGTTAATCTTGAGGGGGGAAAAAAAAACTGGAGAAATCAGGCACACTGGCTTTAGACTATAATACAAAGCTACAGTCATCAAAACAGTTAGATACTAGCCCCTAGACATAAATATAGATTAGTAGAAGAGGATAGAGAATCTCAGAGATAAACCTATGCACTCAACCTCAATTACCTATGACCAAGGAGGCAAGACTATACAATAGATTAAAGATAGCTTCTTCAATAAGTCTCCTGGAAAAACTGGGCAGCTATATATAAAAGAATGAAAGCATCTGCTTACAATGTGGGAGACCGGGGTTCGATCCCTGGGTCTGGAAGATCCTCTGGAGAAGGAAATGGCAACCCATTCCAGTATTCTTGCCTGGAAAATCCCATGGATGGAGGAGCATAGTAGGCTACAGTCCATGGGGTCGCAAAGAGTCAGACATGACTGAGCAACTTCACCTAACACAATACACAAAAATAAATTCAAAATGGATTAAAGATCTAAATGTAAATATAGATACTAAAAAACTCTTAGAGGAAAACAAAGGCAGAACACACTCTGACATAAATTTCAGCAAGATTATTTTTTTGTCCACTTCATAGAGTAATAAAAACAGAAATAAATAAATAAGTATGAGTAAATTAAACTTAAAAGCATCTGCACAGCAAAGGAAATCATAAAGAAAACAAAAAGACAGCCTGCAGAATGGGAACCCAATAAAAAAAAATGGACAGAATATCTAAGTAGATATTTCTTCAAAGAAGACATAGAGATGGCAAAAAATGCCCATGAAAAGATGCTTACCATCACTTGAGAAAAGCACATCAAAACAACATTGAGGCATCACCTCACACCAGTCAAAGTGGCCATCATCAAAAAAATATACAGGCAATAATTGCTGGAAAGGATGTGGAGGAAAGGGAACCCTCCTATCCTGCTGATAAATAGGGAATATAAATTGGTACACCATTATGAAGAATAGGAATATAGTATGTTTAAAACTAAATATAGAACTACTATATGATCCAGCATCCTTACTCCTGTGTATACAACCAGAGAAAACCATAATTAAAAAAAAAAAAAAAAAAAACATGCTCCCCAATGTTCATTGCTGTTGTATTTGCAAGAGCCAATACATGGAAACAAGTTAAAAGTCCATCAAGAGAGGTTTAGAGGATAAAGAAGATGTTGTACATATAAACAATGGAAATTCACTCAGCCATAAAAAAGAACAAAATAATGCCATTTGCACAACATGGATGGACCTAGAGACTGACGTATTGAGTAAAATAAGTCAGGAAGATAGTGACAAAAATATGATATTACTTATAGGTGACATCTAAAAAATGAGACAAATGAACTAATTTTCAAAATAGAAATGGAATTACAAACATAGAAAACAAACTAATGGCTACCAGATGGAAAGGGGGGAAGAGGGGTAAATTAGGAGATTGGGATTGAGATATACATACTAATATACATAAAATGGATAACTAATAAGGACCTACTATATAGCATAGAGAACTCCATTCAATACTCTGTAATGACCCATATGGGAAAAGAATCCATAAAAAAGTGGATATATATATATTCACTTTGCTGTGTACCTGAAATTAACACAACATTGTAAATCAACTATACTCTAATAAAAAATGTTTTCAAAAGCTATGATCATATAAGTTTTATATTCTAAGCAAACTAGGTGTTATAATTTTTATACCCACTCCTTCACTCATTCATCCTGGTACATGCATTGTCTTCTAACTACACTGGTTTATATGTCTATGCTCTACTAATATATCAGTTTTATTAAGATGATCACATTAGTGCTTAGGAAGTTTCACATTAATAATTTTCGCATTAGTATTTAGCAATTAAGGGATAGTACCTTGCTTTCATAAAATACATTTAAAAAAATAGTAAGACATGTAAATCATAAGTGAACTGCTCAATGAGATTTCACCTAGAAGATGACATAGATTATATCTGTCATCTCAGAAAGTCTGTTTCTTATTCTTCTTGTCTCAATACCACTACCAGCATTTTAACTCATAGTAGCTCTAGAAGCAATAGCAAAATCTACCATTTACTTAGTTTGTGCCTTTACTTAGTTACTTTACTTAGTCTTAGTTACTTACTTTACTTTAATTTACTTAGTCTAGCATTTACTTAGTTAGACACTTTAATTACAATATCTCATTTAACAGGTGATTCTCTGCCTCTGACATAAAATGGAATATTTTAATTTTTAATCAACTTGTTCTAAGTTGCACAAAATATTAGTAGAAAATAGAACACAAGGAGTTATTTGACTTTAAACTTGAGAACTTTGTCCAAATTATACAGACATTAATTAAGAGAACAATAGAGTTTGGTAATAACCACATGCTCCAAATAATGACAATAAAACTAGTTGAGACATCAAATAATATAAAACTGACAGAGATAAACACTGGAGACCTTTTAATACCTTAAGGAAAAGATAATCCTAAAACACCCTGCCACTTGAAAACTAAAGAGATTTTGGGGTTAAAGTCACTATACCACATTATTCTGGGAGAGTGATCCTCAAAAAGATTACCTGTCCTTCAAGATTTCAGGGAAATACTTTAGCTTTTTAGAAATCTTCATTTAAAAGAATAAAATAAACACTGTGTAAACCTAATTGTAAAACAAAAGAATTCATGCAAAATCTTGCAAAAAATGACTAAATTAGCAAAGATATTATGAATTGGAACTAGATTAAATTCATTTTAATGACTGTGTATGTACAAATCCTCAGTTCATTACTCTTTCGACAGTTTCATTACTCTACAGACCTGTAGGAAGTTTGCATTTCCCCAGCTTATGCTTCTCTAAGTGACTGACCAGGAGTGAGGCTGCTCCTGAACTCACATTAATGCACCACACACTAATTAGCAGCAGAAGGCAGTAGCTTTTACAATGCATGTAAATTAAGTATATTATCAGCTGGCTTTTCTCTTAAAGTTATTCCATGGGAAAATGCACTCTGGAGAACCTCTCTCTTCCTTTTGTAGAAGCAAAAAAAAAAGTCAATTCACCCTCAAAGATAAAATAAAATGACTATCTATATCAGGTAAGGAAAAGAAAGGGTGATTTCCCATGTGAGAGGGCCACCATTACAGATTTAGAGCTCTATCTTCTGGCTATATTACTGATACTTATTTCCAATGGGTTTAGAAAAACAAGACTAGATATGAATGGCATAATTGACTGCTCACAAGGGATTTGCCTGAAGCCAAACTCCTGCTTTACCTTCACACAGTATCTTAGTCTCTAAATGACACATGTGTGACTCCTCATCAGAAATTTTCAAAGCTATGGCAGACTCAGAAACAATAGGATGGGGGAGGCCAGACAGTTTTGGAGGAAGAAATAACAAGATCAAACAAAACCAGGAATCCAAGGGATGGGATTATTCCAGAGGGGAGACATTATGAAAAGAAGATGAACTCTAATGACCATTTTGATTTATTTGAACTACTCTCAGCTGTAGTTAAAAGGACTCAGCCTGGAATCAAAGTCAGTCAGCTAGCCAATCTCTGAACAAGATATATCTAGTTTGAGTAACATGCTGTACATTCCAAAAATCAAAACTTTATTTCAGTTTGGTGATAGCCATAGATGAAGTATTCCAAAGCTTTGACCTTTGTTAGCATCAAGGGATTCGGAGAAGGCAATGGCACCCCACTCCAGTACTCTTGCCTGGAAAATCCCGTGGATGGAGGAGCCTGTTGGGCTGCAATCCATGGGGTCGCTAGGAGTTGGACACGACTGAGCAACTTCACTTTCACTTTTCACTTTCATGCATTGGAGAAGGAACTGGCAACCCACTCCATTGTTCTTGCCTGGAGAATCCCAGGGACGGGGGAGCCTGGTGGGCTGCTGTCTATGGGGTTGCACAGAGTCAGACACGACTGAAGCAATTTAGCAGCTGCAGCAGCATCAAGGGATTAGGCATGCAAATTAGCACTAGACTACAGGCCTTTAGCTAAATCATACTCATACTAAGAGCAATGCTAAATAGACCTGGAAAATGTCAGAAATGTCTTCACAAAAACATAATTTTTCTTTAAATTATTTAATGAAGAGCTTCATGTAGATATCATGCATGTAATTTCTATACACTGGGTAAATCTCAGATTCTAAAGAACCTCCCTACAAATTCTCTATTCTCCCTCCTACTCTGCTCCCAATATCAAACATTATTATTCTTTAACTTACCTTCTTCCATTCCCTATCATTTGACTTTTTTTTTTTTAATCAAATCTTGGAACATTTTTAAAAGTATTTTGTTTGGACCAGAGCAGGTGTTCTGCATTCTTTCCTAAGATGTTGTACAATTTACTCACTTAGCCTACTTTTTCTCTATTCTGAAAACAGTGGGTCTCAATTCTGACTACACATGAGAATCATCTGGTAAACTTGAAAAAAGAAAGCATGCTTTGAGCATACTCAATACCAAATACTCAATACTAAATCTCTAAATACAAGGCCTTGACATTATATGCTAAAAATTCCCTGGATGACATTTTATATTCATCTCTGTCAAGAACAGTGTACTAAGAGTTTACATGTTTACATCAGAGGAAAACAACTAGAACAGAGACATTTCACATTCAAACGTGAAACTTCAGACATTTTAAACAGAGGTTCATGTGGCAAGCTAAACAGGTTATAAGCTAGGGACTCAGTGCTTGGACTCTAATTCCTGACTCACTCTGTGAAATTACAAACCATATTTTATTTCCTTGCAGATCCCCACCCCAAGAGCAATTTTAGTAAGAAGCTTCAAAATGTAAATAATCAAAATGCTGCAGCAGGAAATCTGTTAGAAAATACATAGCATGAGAAGAAAAATATCAGGTGGCATTAATTAAGGACGCTGAAGCCCTGAGAAACACTGATTTGTGGACTAGAAAAATATCATCAATTATGCTAACATGAAAGAAAATTTATAGTCAATATGATTATTGAAATGGAGCCTCTGACTCCTGTCAAAAGGATATAGCTTGTCCACAAAGACTGTTAAGTGTTCATGAGCAGGAATTTGCCTGGTGAAACTTTCTACTTCACATTCCCTAGCCTCATACCAGTGACTTATGATGATTATCTTTTTTACATGTGGGATGAACAACTAGGGCAAAATCTAGCCCCTTCACATCATAGCTAAAGAAATGAATATTTTAAAAAACCAATACAATATTGTAAAGTAATTAGCCTCTAATTAAAATAAATAAATTTAATTTAAAAAATTATATTTTAAAAACAGAGACCTAGATGGGCAGATGACTTTTCAAGTCCTCATGTTGACAGAGAAAGTTAGGAATAGATTAAGCACAGATTTGTGATCTCCAGACTCATTTGGGCAGGAGACATTTCTGTGTGCTCTTGTTTCTTGACTTCCTGCTTGCCCACACTTCACAATGACTATATCAAAACATATGCCCTCTCCTCAACTATATAATATCCCAAACCATACCTCATATCTCTTGTTCATTCAGCATCTATTTCCTTACAAATGTGGCTTACAGATTTTTCATTGTGGCCACTCAGACCCATCTTTTTTATCAGGATTCTTCAGCCTCACTAGCAATGGAAAATCTCTTTCTCTCATCCTCTCCACATATTTCTATTTGTCTTTTTCTTCATATTTTTATTCAGCATTAAAGAGATCTAGTTTATTTCAGGTAATTTTTTTTGACACCAGACTTCATCAAAAAGCTCTGAGTCAGACTTTTGTTCCTTGAGTAGCTTCTCTGTGGGCAACAATTCTCCCTAAAAGATATTTTAGTAGGGATGAAGCTGCATCAAATCCTTCTGTGTCTTCAGGGCTGAGCTATTACACCAATCTTGCACTCTCTTTGGATCCAGATAATTCTGATATTCAGCAGGGATGAGATCATTTACTAAAAGTGTAATGCTTAGCTAACATATTAAAGTTTCAATTACGCTAGGTTGTCATTTTTCAACATTACTATCACAGGTTAACATTCTGGAAATGTTTAACAAAGTCTCATAGAACAACCTGAACAGGTTAGCTTAATGAATAATTGCTGTTCATGGAAATGCATTTATATCTAAGAGCAATTTTATAAACACATTTGAATTAAATTCTGTTGTTTTTAATTATACAAAAAAAAAAGTTTTTCTACACACTAATGACATCTTAAGCATATGAAGACAGTTGAAAATGTTTGGTGTATGTGTGTTGGGTGTGGGGAGCAGGAATATAGATCTTACAATTGCATTAAACCTACTCAGCAGGTGCAGAAGGTAAACTTGTTTTAGTTTTTTGAAAGAGAAAGGTGATTTATTCCCCTGGGAAGCCACACACACTTTGTTAATATTATTAAATGTACTTTGGATTTTTAGAGTTATACAAGTACATGCATCATTTAAAATCCAAATAATGTTATCAGGCTCATACCAAAAAGGAACAGTCTTCATCCCATGGTGTCACACTAACCAGGTGTACTTCTCAGAAGCAACCATTTCCATGTTTCAAAATGGTTGCTTATATTGTGATTTGCATTAAGGAAATTCAGATTTCATTTACAGCTGGAAAATATTTAACTCTATGATTGGCCTGGTCACTCCCACCCTTATTATCTTATTGACTTTCATGTACCTTCCAAACCTGACTCAATTTCATGGAATTTTTTGGAATATTGTAGTCATAATAGCATTATCCTTATTGGTAAATGTTGTTCACTGCTGCATTAAGTAATACACTATTACAGTATTTATTTTCCTGTACATTTTGCTCTTTCTAGATTTTCTATTTTTTTTTTTATTTTTAATCTGCTGTTCTATGTAAAGATAATTTTTTAAACCTAAACAAATCTTTCTAACACAAGTATTATTTTCAGGATATTCAAATAAAAATTTAATTATGTGTACTCAAAATATTCAAATATATTAGAAATCTTCTCATATCCCTGTAAAAATACATATATTTTTAGTACCTTATTGAGTATCTCCCTGGAGGAGTGGTCTGTCTTTCTTCTGCAAACTAATGGACTGTTCTATAGGTCACAGCTACACAGTGTCTATTATGAGCTCTTTGTACCTCTATAGTTAGATTGTATATCTACTTCTTTGTTAGTTTAATTCTTAAGTTTTTAATGGGGCTTCCTTTGTGGTTAGGACAATAAAGAATCCACCTGCAATGTAATAGACCTGGATTTGACCCCTGGGTCGAATAGCATCTAGGTTCAATACTTGGGTCAAATAGGTGCTTTTTAATAGCATCTATCAATTAAAGGTGCATAGGAGGCAATATTTTTGAGACTGTTAATTTCTTAAAATGTCTTTGCCCCCATTACATTTATTGACACTAATTTTCTCTTAATTTCCAGTATTGTTGTTCATAAGATTAATTTCATCATGATAATTTCCCTTCATTTTTTTGCCTTTTTTTTTTTTCAGAAATCTTTTAGTACCTTACCCAATTGTTTTTTTTTTTATTTTTTTTTTTTTAAATTTTATTTTATTTTTAAACTTTACATAATTGTATTAATTTTGCCAAATATCAAAATGAATCTATCACAGGTATACATGTGTTTCCCATCCTGAACCCTCCTCCCTCCTCCCTCCCCATACCATCCCTCTGGGTCATCCCAGTGCACTAGCCCCAAGCATCCAGTATCGTGCATTGAACGTGGACTGGCATCTCATTTCTTACATGATATTTTACATGTTTCAATCCCATTCTCCCAAATCTTCCCACCCTCTTCCTCTCCCACAGAGTCCATAAGACTGTTCTGTACATCAGTGTCTCTTTGCTGTCTTGTACACAGGGTTATTGTTATCATCTTTCTAAATTCCACATATATGCGTTAGTATACTGTATTGGTGTTTTTCCTTCTGGCTTACTTCACTCTGTATAATAGGCTCCAGTTTCATCCACCTCATTAGAACTGATTCAAATGAATTCTTTTTAATGGCTGAGTAATACTCCATTGTGTATATGTACCACAGCTTGCTTATCCATTCATCTGCTGATGGGCATCTAGGTTGCTTCCATGTCCTGGCTATTATAAACAGTGCTGCAATGAACATTGGGGTACACGTGTCTCTTTCCCGTCTGGTTTCCTCAGTGTGTATGCCCAGCAGTGGGATTGCTGGATCATAAAGCAGTTCTATTTCCAGTTTTTTAAGGAATCTCCACACTGTTCTCCATAGTGGCTGTACTAGTTTGCATTCCCACCAACAGTGTAAAAGGGTTCCCTTTTCTCCACACCCTCTCCAGCATTTATTGCTTGTAGACTTTTGGATCGCAGCCATTCTGACTGGCGTGAAGTGGTACCTCATAGTGGTCTTAATTTGCATTTCTCTGATAATGAGTTATATTGAACATCTTTTCATGTGTTTGTTAGCCATCTGTATGTCTTCTTTGGAGAAATGTCTGTTTAGTTCTTTGGCCCATTTTTTGATTGGGTCATTTATTTTTCTGGAGTTGAGCTGTAGGAGTTGCTTGTATATTTGAGATTAGTTGTTTGTCCATTGCTTCATTTGCTATTATTTTCTCCCATTCTGAAGGCTGTCTTTTCACCTTGCTGATAGTTTCCTTTGATGTGCAGAAGCTTTTAAGGTTAATTAGGTCCCATTTGTTTATTTTTGCTTTTATTTCCAATATTCTGGGAAGTGGGTCATAGAGGATCCTGCTCTGATGTATGTCGGAGAGTGTTTTGCCTATGTTCTCCTCTAGGAGTTTTATAGTTTCTGGTCTTATGTTTAGATCTTTAATCCATTTTGAGTTTATTTTTGTGTATGGTGTTAGAAAGTGTTCTAGTTTCATTCTTTTACAAGTGGTTGACCAGATTTCCCAGCACCACTTGTTAAAGAGATTGTCTTTAATCCATTGTATATTCTTGCCTCCTTTGTCAAAGATAAGGTGTCCATATGTGTGTGGATTTATCTCTGGGCTTTCTATTTTGTTCCATTGATCTATATTTCTGTCTTTGTCCAGTACCATACTGTCTTGATGACTGTGGCTTTGTAGTAGAGCCTGAAGTCAGGTAGGTTGATTCCTCCAGTTCCATTCTTCTTTCTCAAGATCGCTTTGGCTATTCGAGGTTTTTTTGTATTTCCATACAAATTGTGAAATTATTTGTTCTAGCTCTGTGAAGAATACCGTTGGTAGCTTGATAGGGATTGCATTGAATCTATAAATTGCTTTGGGTAGTATACTCATTTTCACTATATTGATTCTTCCAATCCATGAACATGGTATATTTCTCCATCTATTAGTGTCCTCTTTGATTTCTTTCACCAGTGTTTTATAGTTTTCTATATATAGGTCTTTAGTTTCTTTAGGTAGATATATTCTTAAGTATTTTATTCTTTCCGTTGCAATGGTGAATGGAATTGTTTCCTTAATTTCTCTTTCTGTTTTCTCATTGTTAGTGTATAGGAATGCAAGGGATTTCTGTGTGTTGATTTTATATCCTGCAACTTCACTATAGTCATTGATTAGTTCTAGTAATTTTCTGGTGGAGTCTTTAGGGTTTTCTATGTAGAGGATCATGTCATCTGCAAATAGTGAGAGTTTTACTTCTTCTTTTCCAATTTGGATTCCTTTTATTTCTTTTTCTGCTCTGATTGCTGTGTCCAAAACTTCCAAAACTATGTTGAATAGTAATGGTGAAAGTGGGCACCCTTGTCTTGTTCCTGACTTTAGAGGAAATGCTTTCAATTTTTCACCATTGAGGATAATGTTTGCTGTGGGTTTGTCATATATAGCTTTTATTATGTTGAGGTATGTTCCTTCTATTCCTGCTTTCTGGAGAGTTTTTATCATAAATGGGTGTTGAATTTTGTCAAAGGCTTTCTCTGCATCTATTGAGATAATCATATGGTTTTCATTTTTCAATTTATTAATGTGGTGTATTACATTGATTGATTTGCGGATATTGAAGAATCCTTGCATCCCTGGGATAAAGCCCACTTGGTCATGGTGTATGATCTTTTTAATGTGTTGTTGGATTCTGATTGCTAGAGTTTTGTTAAGGATTTTTGCATCTATGTTCATCAGTGATATTGGCCTGTAGTTTTCTTTTTTTGTGGGATCTTTGTCAGGTTTTGGCATTAGGGTGATGGTGGCCTCATAGAATGAGTTTGGAAGTTTACCTCCCTCTGCAATTTTCTGGAAGAGTTTGAGCAGGATAGGTGTTAGCTCTTCTCTAAATTTTTATTAGAATTCAGCTGTGAAGCCGTCTGGACTGGGGCTTTTGTTTGCTGGAAGATTTTTGATTACAGTTTCAATTTCCATGCTTGTGATGGGTCTATTAAGATTTTCTATTTCTTCCTGGTCGAGTTTTGGAAAGTTGTACAAAGCAGTCCTAAGGGGAAAGTTCATAGCAATACAGGTACACCTCAAGAAACAAGAAAAAAGTCAAATAAATAACCTAACTCTACACCTAAAGCAACTAGAAAAGGAAGAAATGAAGAACCCCAGGGTTAGTAGAAGGAAAGAAATCTTAAAAATTAGAGCAGAAATAAATGCAAAAGAAACAAAAGATACCATAGCAAAAATCAACAAAACCAAAAGCTGGTTCTTTTAAAGGATAAATAAAATTGACAAACCATTAGTCAGACTCATCAAGAAACAAAGGGAGAAAAATCAAATCAATAAAATTAGAAATGAAAATGGAGAGATCACAACAGACAACACAGAAATACAAAGGATCATAAGAGACTACTATCAACAATTATATGCCAATAAAATGGACAATGTGGAAGAAATGGACAAATTCTTAGAAAAGTACAACTTACCTTACCCAATTGTAATAAAATTTCACTACGATGTACTTAAATGTGAGCCTTTTATTTTTCTTAATTTATTGTATTTGGACTCTCCATGAAAGCATAAATATAGAAGTTCATGTCCTTTAGTTGTAGGACATATTAATTTTTAAAGATTATCTGAGAGAATCAATTCCTAGGCAGATTGATAAGAAGGCTATGGTCCCCCAGAAGAGAAAGAAGTGTGGGGCTTTTGATGAACAGATAAAGGTCTGGAATTATCAAGGAGGATAAAAAGACAAATACTTCTTTCTTTAAGCCCAAAACTGATGATTGTACAACAAAGCAACTCATCTTGTTCAAGGATATGCTTTCCCTTAAATTCTGAACCAATGATTATATGTCAGCAATGTATCCTATTTGAGGACAAGTTTCTCCTTCTTGAGAACCTTCTGACTAATCCTGTCATCTTAAAATCTATATTATGGGAGTGGGTTTGGTAAGAACTTTCTATTGTTAGTTCTAATCCTGTTATTTAAAAATATATATTGTGGAAGAGGGTCTGGCAAGACCTTCACAACATTGAGACTTTTTTTGATTTATTGCTAATAACCAATTGAAAAGTATATAGCTGCCTTGCTAAGACTATCAAGGGGGCACTCTCCATTCCCCTTCTCATGTCTATGTCAGAAGCTTTCTTTTTCCCTTTTCATTCTTTAATACAACTCTGCTACACAAAAGCTCTTGAGTGATCAAGCCTTGTCCCTGGTTCCAAAGCTAAATCTTCTTCTGAGATCACGAATCTGACACCGTTCACTGTAAGCTATCATTATCCACTATCTATTTTCTCTAATGCCTGTTAGTTGGATGTTTGATCTCTTAAATATTTTCCTAATTTCCATATATATTATTTCTTATTTTTCTTTGATTTTATCTATTAAGTTCTATGTTATGGGAGGCTGAGGGCTTCCCTCATAGCTCAGTTGGTAAATAACCCACCTGCGATGCAGGAGGCCCTGGTTCGATTCCTGGGTCAGGAAGATCTGCTGGAGAAGGGATAGGCTACCCACTCCAGTATTCTGGCCTGGAGAATTCCATGGACTAAGTCCATGGGGTCGCAAAGAGTAGGTCATGACTGAATGACTTTCACCTTCACCTTCACCTTTATGGGAGACTACAAAGTAATCTTGACTATACTTTCTAAGAGTTTTTATTCTTTTTTCTTCTCCAATAAGACCATTCTTATTTTATGAATGTTACATATGCTCATTTGTCTGAGCAATCATTTATTTTAATAAGTACAATTAATTAAATATCACCATATAATACATGCTTTGATAAGCACCCTTCTTTTTTGTTTTGCTGAAAGTTTTACTCTGGTTTTAGGTTTGAAGTGTTCATTAACAAAGAAACCACTTGCTACATACAAATGACAATGTCAATATTTAGTAGAAGATTATTTAACTTAATTTCAATATTCAGTAATTAAAAAAAAAAAATAGAAACAATAGAGAGAAATAACAGTGTGTACATCACCAAACTTGGCCAAATGTAATATTCAGACTTGGATAGCACTGGGAAATTCCACATAATATCAGTCTGGAATCCCAATTAGAAACGAATCCAAAGTGATGTGCCCACCTCACAGTAAGACTTCATATTGCAGATTTAAGGCCTCCAATTTATAATCGCAGGCTGCAAAATGACATCCTCTTCAGTTCATGTGCAAAAATGCAACTCTGATTTTTCTTTAACTTTTATAATACTGTTTGTTGCACCTTGTGAGCCATAAGATTCCTTGAACCCTGGGGGACTAGTGAAGTCCCTGGAGCTTAAGAAATTCCAAACCCACTCCCTTTCCCGTCTAAAGTGCTGCTTAATGTACTGGTAGTAATTGGTGTGCCAGCAGGCATGCATGTAGTCCAAACAGGGTCCAGGTAAGGTCAAAAGTTGGTCATAAGTCTGTTCTCCAATTTCTGAAGCCTGAACAAACTGCCTCTATTTTAATTTCCCTAAAGACACTGATGCTGGGAAAGACTGAAAGCAGGAGGAGAAGGGGATGATAGAGGATGAGATGGTTGGATAGCATCACTGATTTAATGAACATGAGTTTAGTAAACTCCAGGAATTGGTGATGGATAGGGAGGCCTGGCGTGCTGCAGTCCATGGGGTTGCAAAGACTTGGACATGACTGAGTGACTGAACTGAACTGGACTGTATAATACATCATCTTGTTTAATCATCATAATCACTTTTGATGGTTTCAGAAATATTATTACCAATTAAAAAAGGAAGATGCCTAAAGTCAAAACCTTTTTAAAAATGCCAATTAATTCTGATTATGTAGATATTGTTCACTTTCTTCTAAGTAATGTATTATGATTCCCCTTCATGGCTCAGAGCATTGTCAAGGTGAAGGGGCTTGTGTAACTCCATGAAGCTATGAGCCATGTGATGTATGGCTGCTGAAGCAACTGAGCATCCACACACAAAATGAAGCAAAGCAAAGGCTAACAATTTTGTCCAGAGAACACACTGGTCATAGTAAACACCCTCTTCCAACAACAAAAGAGGCAACTCTACACATGGACATCACCAGATGGTCAATACCAAAATCAGATTCATTGTATTTTGTGCAGTCAAAGCTGGAGAAGGTTTACACAGATAGCAAATGTTCAAATCATGAGCTCCTTACTGTAACATCCAGGCTTAAATTGAAGAAAGTAGAGAATAGTACTAAGCCATTCAAGTATAATCTAAATCAAATCCCTTATGATTATGCAGTGGAGGTGATGAATATACTCAAGGGATTAGACTTGTATTGAGAGTTTAAGAATAGAGGTTCTTCTTATGAACAGAGGTTCACAACATTTTACAGGCAGCAGGGACAAAAACCATCTCAAAGAAAAAGAAATGCAAGAAGGCAAAGTGCTTCTCTGAGGAGGTTTTACAACTTTCTGAGAAATGAAGCAAAGCAAAAGTCAAGGGAGAAAGGAAAAAATATACCCAACTGAGAGCAGAGTTTCAAATAGCAAGGAGAGATAGGAAAATGAACAAGGCAAGGAAACAGAGGAAACCAATAGAAAGCAAAAGACTAGAGTTCTCTTTTGGAGAAGGCAATGGCACCCCACTCCAGTACTCTTGCCTAGAAAATCCCATGGATGGAGGAGCCTGGTAGGCTGCAGTCAATGGGGTCACTAGAGTTGGACACAACTCAGTGACTTCACTTTCACTTTTCACTTTCATGCATTGGAGAAGGAAATGGCAACCCACTCCAGTGTTCTTGCCTGGAGAATCCCAGGGACAGGGAAGCCTGGTGGGCTGCCGTCTGTGGGATCGCACAGAGTTGGACTTAGTAGTAGTAGTAGTAGTAGTAGTAGAGTTCTCTTTAAGAGACTTGGAGATACCAAGAGAACATTTCACGCAAGGATGGACACAATAAAAGACAAAAATATAAGGACCTAAGAGAAGCAGAAGAGATTAAGAAGAGGTGGCAAGAATATACAGAAATATGCAAATAAAGGTCTTATGACCATGGTCTTATAACCATGATTTTGTAGTCACTCACCTAGAGCCAGATACCCTGGACAGTAAATTCAAGTGGTGATGGGATTCTAGCTGAGCTAGTTAAAATCCTAAAAGATAATGTGTTAAAATGCTTCACTTAATGTATCAACAAATTTGGAGAACTGATCAGTGGTCACAGGACTGGAAAATTTCAACCCCAAAGAAAGGAAATCCCAAATACAAATTACCATAAAATTGCATTCATTTCACATGCTAGCAAGGTAATGCTCAAAATCCTTCAAAGCTTCAGCAGTACATGAACCAAGAAATTCCAGATGTATAAGCTGGGTTTAGAAAAGGCAGAGGAACCAAAAATCAAATTGTCAACAACATTTGTTGTGTCATAGAGAAAGCAAGTGATTTCCAGAAAAACATCTACTTCTGTTTCATTGACTATGTTAAAGCCTTTGAATGTGTATATCACAGCAAACTGGAAAATACTTAAAGAGTTGGGAATACCCGACTAGCTTACCTATCTCCCAAGAAACCTGCATGCGGGTTAAGAAACAACAGGTAGAACAATGGACTGATTCATAATTGGGAAAGGAATACATCAAAGCTGTATATTGTCACTCTGCTTATTTAGCTTCTATGCTGAGTACATCACGTGAAATGCCAGGCTGGATTAATCACAAATTGGAATCAAGATTGCCAAGAGAAATATCAACAATCTCAGATATGCAGATGGTAACCACTCTAATGGCATAAAGTGAAGAGGAATTAAAAAGCCTCTTGATGACAGTGAAAGAGGAGAGTGAAAATGCTTGCTTAAAACTCAACATTCATAAATCTTAGATCATGGTATCCAATCCCATCACTTCATGGCAAATAAAAGAAGAAAAAGTGGAAACAGTAACATTTTCTTTTCCTAATCTTCAATATCACTGCAGAATGGGACTGCTGCTGCTGCTGCTTCTGCTGCTAAGTTGCTTCATTCGTGTCCGACTCTGTGCGACTCCATAGATGGCAGTCCACCAGGCTCCCCCATCCCTGGGGTTCTCCAGGCAAGAACACTGGAGTGGGTTGCCATTTCCTTCTCTAATGCATGAAAGTGAAAAGTGAAAGTGAAATCACTCAGTCGTGTCCAACTCGCAGAATGGGACTGCAGTCATGCAATTACGAGACACTTGCTTTATGTCAGTGTAAGTATTATGCTGCTTCTAAACAGTATAATGCATGTTGACAGTTTTATTTTGAAAATCAATCCAAATCAGAGTTTTAAGCTCTAGAATAAATTTTCTTTTGAATATTATAATATTCACATGTCCAGATATCCTCACCTATTACATGAAGCACATTAAGCTTGTAAACATTTGACTTGTAAACATTGCCTCCAATTTAAATTATTTCCCATACCTCTATAAATCTATAAAACGTCATTTGGTGTTTTTTTTAATATCTTTTACATTTTCTTTGAATTTTTTATTGATCTTTTCCATCTTACTATATTCAAATTTCCTTGTTTAAAAGGAATATCTTGTACCCTTCCCAGTAACTAGAACCAGAGATCAGCTATGGTGACCATTTGAGAAATATTTGTTGAAGTAAATGAATAAGTATAAATTAACATTAAATTTATGAATCACAGTTATATGGAATTATATGCTACATTATTTTATCAAATTCAGAACTTATTTTATGAGTACTATGATCTACTAGTGGTATAACCAAGTATAAGCTTTTGATACTTCACTAGAGAAATATTAGACCTGCTCTCTTCTGTTTATTTTCTTGACCTCTAAAATCCCTGCAGATGGTGACTGCAATCATGAAATTAAAATAAACTTGCTCCTTGGAAGAAAAGCTAGACTTGGACAAACTCTGGGCTGGGCTGGGCAGGGCTCTCTGCTCTGCTTCACTGCTGGCCCCTGCGTCCATCCCTGTGGAAACAAAACAAATGTTCCTGATCAACAGCAGAGCCTCAACTTTACTTCCTCTTTATGGTGCGCTGATCAAACTCCCCAGTATAGCTCTTTCCTAGTGATCTCATGACTTCTGCCCATAAAAGTGCGGGCTGAAAGGAGACATCTTGGCTTCCTGCCATGGAGAGCAGGAGTCCCCTGATCCCCACTTGCAAATTAGATGTGTCTGTCTTTTCATTAGGCACTTGCCCCTGGTTCAGGTCTTTCTCACCCTCTGTGCTGGACATGGCAGGTGGCCCCTGAACAGAGACCTGAAGTCAGGAAGGATTCCTCCAAGGGAAAAAACTGAAAGTGAAGACATTGAGCTGTAGGTGAGACACATGGATCGTGACCAGGCCCTCAAACTCTAAGGGTGGGAAGTCCCTTGTTGTCCAAGACATGGTGTCAATGGGGAAGGATTTGAGTAAAGCTGAGAAACATCATCTCCAGCTTTTGAGGCACCTTCCCCAGACTGCAGGGGCACAGGTGAAAGAGGAGCCATTGACACAATTGCCAAGAGAGGTGGTTAAATATAATCTTTGGTTTCCGGAAGAAGGCACTCTAGATATTGAAAATTGGGATCCAGTGGGAGAAAATTTGAAAACAGCACACAGGAGAGGGGATTGCATACCTGTGATGGTATTTGTCACCTGGGGGCTAGTGCAATTTGTCCTATACCCTATACAGACAGAAATAATGTGAGAAGATGGTGTCCTCAGACATCTTGTTAACCCTTCCACCCCTTTGCCACCCAAGCTCAAGGACAATTTTCCACCACCGCCACCTCCACTGGGTCCAGAAATGTCTCGGGAGGATAAGCCGCTGACCTGGTTTCAGCGGGCATGGCCTCTGCCCTTCCTATGGGTGCTTTAGACATTAGGGACCATCTCCCTTTCCCAATGATTACAGGCCCAACCCCAATAATCCCACTCGGGTTATTGTAACCCATGAAACTTTTGACATCAGGTTTTAAAGGAACTAATTCTAGTGTTAGACTGATTGGGGTCAATTCTCCATATACATACATGGGAGCTGTTGGAAATTTGCTTGCATGGGAGATGCTCTCCTTACAATGTTAAAATGCTAGCCAAAACAGCTTTAAGTGGTCCCCCAAATTTACAGATTTTTGCCTCTTATACTGAATTGTGTCAATAGCTAGCCTGTATTAATTTGGCCAATGGAGATAATCTTACTTTTGAAATGTTCATAGGCACAGGGCAATATACCAGTTTAATAGCGCAATTGACTTATGAAGATATACTGGTGGGAGCATATGTACAGATTGCAAAATGCTGCTGAAGCAGGGGCAGACAGTATGAGAACTCAGCAAGCCTACTGGTTCATTTGTTAAAATATTACAGAGACCCAAAAAAGACTTCACTGAATTTGTAGACTGGATCTCATCTGCTCTCCACCATCAAATTAATAGTCCTACAGTGGAGGACATTTTATTAAAACAATTATCCTATGAAAATGCCAATAAAGATTGCAAGGCTGCCCTTAACACTATTTGTCAAAATGGCAGCCTTGGTGATTTTGTTCGAAGGTGTCAAAATGTTGGTACACAGGCTCACAAACAAGCCAAGCTAGCCCAAGCAATTTGTGCTGCCTTTAAAAATAATTTTAGCTCTTCCCATGTCAAATGCTTTCAATGTGGAAAACCCAGACATATGAAAAAGGCTTGCTGTTCTGGGCCCAAAACAGATGTTACAATACCTCCGTCTACTGGTGAAAATAAAACATCAGGACTGTGTCCTAGGTACCAAAAAGGCAATCATTGGGCTAATCAATGCAGATCAAAATTCCATAAGAATGGGTCCCCTTTGCAGCCCGGAAATTGCCATCAGGGCCAGCCCAGGCCCCACAAACAGTGGGGGCATACACTGTGAGGACCTCCAGCACACCCTTCAGCCTATCTCCAGCCTCTCAGTCTCTACCAGTGGAAGTGCTGGGTTGGACCTCCCACCCTGAGTAACTGTCTCAATTAATGAATTGGATTCCCCCCCCCACCACCACCCAATAGCAATCCCTACTGGGATCCAAGGTCCCATGCCACCAGGGACCATAAGACTCATTCTGGGCAGAAGTGGCCTTACCCTTAAGGGCCTCCAAATTCTTCCTGGCCTTATTGACCCAGACTATTCAGGAGAAATTAAAGTAATGGCTCTCTCCCTTTAATTCCGTGTCATTCCTCAAGCTCAACAAATTGCTCAACTCCTTCTCTTGCCTTACCATGCCCCTAACAACTATAATCCTGTCACCAGAGGAGAACAAGGATTTGGGAGCACAGGTGATCAAGTAGTGTGCTTTATTCAACAAATACTCTCAGATCGGCCCACATGTCAGGCTAAAATCCAAGCAAAAACGTTCTCTGAAATCTTAGATTCTAGGGCTATTTCCATCATTACTTCTCCTCAATGGTGAGCTGATTGGCCCCTGACTGAACCCCAGGAAAAGATAATCAGGCTTGGGGAAACCTCAACAATTTGCTCAAAGTGCAGCAATTCTTCCTTGCCTAGGGCCCGACAAACAGCTTGCTCACTTCCAACCTTTTATTGCAGAAATTCCCTGTAATTTATGGGGCAGAGATCTGCTTGCCCATTGGCACCTAGTTCTCTCCAATAAGGAAAAGGCAGATCATACAATGGCAAGAATGGGATACCAACCAGCAAAAGAGCTAGGAAAGATTTACAGGGAGATCCTTCTTCTTTACCTATTCACCCGAAACTGGACAGAAAAGGGCTAATTGAGGGGCCATTAAAGTTTCTCTGCCACCACACGCCACAGCTCTAACATGACTTACCTCTAAACCTGCTTGGGTATATCAGTGGCCTCTAGCAAGGGAGAAACTTATACATTTACAAGCCTTGGTAGAAGAACAGTTTCAAGCAGGACACATAGAGGAGAATGCTAGTCCTTGGAATACTCCAGTTTTCACAGCCCATAAAAAATCAGGCAAATGGAGGCTGCTTCATGAGCTTTGATTAATGCAGTAATGCAACCCATGGGGACCTTGCAGCCTGGACTCCCATCCCCTTCAGCCACTTTTTCACCAAGTTCAACATGATCTTATGGGGACAACATGGCCAAAAAATTATAGTCTCGTAAAGGGGCTCAGCTTTTTCCTCCCCTTGGACTCTGACTCCATAATCTAAAAAGGAACCTGATATGGTAAATATTGCCATTCACAATGCTCAACTTAATCGTATTCATTATGATTATCCTATTCTCTTCATTGCCATAGCTTCTCCAGACGCCCCTGCAGGAGTTTTATTTCAGGAACAGCCTACATTTGGCATCATAGAATGGTTGTTCCTGCATTCTCAAGAGGGCAAAACCCTGATAACATATGTTACCCTTATGTATAATTTAATTACACAGGGAAGAAAAAATACTCACCAGTTGACTGGCTTTGATCCTCAAACTGTTCATGTTCCATTTGACAAAACTCAACAATAGCAACTTTGGCAAACTTGCTTATTACGGCAGGTTGCTCTCACTGATTTTGTGGGCATTTTAGACAATCACCCTCCTGCACATAAATTGTTATGATTTATTTCCCTAACTCCCCTTGCGTGGCCCAGAGTCACCAAGGCCACACCTATCCGAGGTGCTCCTACTTATTTTACAGATGGCTCTAACAATGGCAAAGCAGGCATTGCCAGGCCTGAGGAATGAGAAACTAGTTATGCCCCATGCTTTGGCTCAGCAGGTAGAACTAGGAGCAGTAATTACAGTACTTGTTTCTAAAGATAAGACCCCTATTAATATTGTTAGTGACTCTGCCTGTATTTTTGGAATGACCAAGTCTGTTGAAACTGCAAAAATTAAACATGTTAATTCTGAGAAATTATTCCTCCTATTTCTCCAACTTCAAAAAAGTCATTTGTTCCTGTTCCTTTCCTTTCTTTATTACACATGTTTGAGCTCACTGCCCCCTCCTGGGGCCTCTCACCCTTGGCAGTTCTCAGGCTGATCTTTTAATGATGCCCATTTTTAAACAGGCTTACTAGTCTCATCAACTTCTTCATCAATCTGCCTGCTTCCTTAGACACCATTTCAACATTACTAAATCCCAAACAACAAAAATTAGCCAAGTCTGTCCTTGCTGTCAACAAGTCAGTGCTTATCAACCTCCATCACCTGGAGTTAACCCCCAAGGGCTTACTCCAAATGAGATTTGGCAGATGGATGTAACCCGTTTTCCTGAGTTTGGACGCCTTAACTACCTCCCTGTTTTTTCAATACTTATTCTCACATGCTTTGGGCTTCTACTCATCCCAGTGGAATCACCATTCATGCCCAATGCCATTTATTAGCTGCTTTTGCTCATATGGGCAGTCCAAAGAAACTTAAAACTGACAATGGGCCTGCTTACACCAGTAAAGCCTTCTGCACTCTTTGGCCCATTGATCACTCCACAGGCATCCCATATAATCCAACTGGCCAAGCTATAGTTGAATGAGCACATTATGCTCTTAAAAATCAGCTTTTAAAACAAAAAGGGGGAATAGCAGGGAAATCTCCACCTGCACATCTGCATTTATCTCTCCTAACCTTAATTTTTTTTCACAACAAATGACCAAAAATCAACCCATGTGAGAAACACTATTCACATATTCCTTCAGTGCAATGCATACAGGTCTGGTGGAAGGCGCCAAAAGGTGGTTCTTGGGAAGGACCAGCCCCCTACTAACATGGGGAGGAGGATATGGTTGTGTCTCAACAAGTCAAGGCCCTCACTGGATACCAAGCAGGTGCATCAAGCCATACCATGAACCATCCATTTGCGCCACAGGAGATGTGGGATCCCACAGTGAGTGTGGTGACAGTGACTTAGAAAGTCCAGAGGTTACGCCAGGTGGACCCCACCAGAGTGAGAACCAGGACCACACAATCTTAAGGCACCTCCTGTGACTTGGAGACAACTGAAGAGCCTCAGTCGGAAGAGCAAAAAAATGCCCCTGCACAGAAACACCTAAAACCCCTGTCACCATGGTGTTGGCTATGGTGGCATTGGTCTCATGTGTGGTAACTGGAGCAGATGCTGATTTACATTGGGCTTATGTTCCAAATCCTCCATTTAGTTCAGTTCAGTCACTCAGTCATGTCTGACTCTTTGTGACCCCATGGACTGCAGCACGCCAGTCCTCCCTGTCCATCACCAACTCCCAGAGCTTACTCAAACTCATGTCCATAAAGTTGGTGATGCCATCCAACCACCTCATCCTCTGTCATCCCCTTCTCCTCCCACCTTCAATCTTTCCCAGCATCAGGGTCTTTTCTAGTGAGTCAGTTCTTCACATCAGGTGGCCAAAGTATTGGAGTTTCATCTTCAGTCCTTCCAATGAACATTCAGGACTGATTTCTTTTAGGATGGACTAGTTGGATCTCCTTGCAGTTCAAGGGACTCTCAAGAGTCTTCTCCAGCACAACAGTTCAAAAGCATCAATTCTTCAGCCCTCAGCTTTCTTTATAGTCCAACTCTCATATCCATACATGACTACTGGAAAAATCATAGCTTTGACTAGACAGACCTTTGTTGTTAAAGTATTGTCTTTCCTTTTTAATATGCTATCTAGGTTGATCATAGCTTTCCTTCCAAGGAGCAAGTGTCTTTTAATTTCATGGCTGCAGTCACCATCTACAGTGATTTTGGAGCCCCCCCAAAATAAAGTCTGTCACTGTTTCCATTGTTCCCCCATCTATTTGCTATGAAGTGACTGGACTGAATGCCATGATCTTAGTTTTCTTAATGTTGAGTTTAGGCCAACTTTTTCACTCTCCTCTTTCAATTTCATCAAGAGGCTATTTATTTCTTCTTTGCTTTCTGCCATAAGGGTGGTGTCATCGGCATATCTGAGGTTACTGATATTTCTCCTGACAATCTTGATTCCAGCTTGTGCTTCATCCAGTCTGGCACTTCACATGATGTACATGGCATATAAGTTAAATAAGCAGGGTGACAATATGCAGTCTTGACACACTCCTTTCGCAATTTGGAATCAGTCTGTTGTTCCATGTCCAGTTCTAACTGTTGCTTCCTGACCTGCATACAGATTTCTCAAGAGGGAGGTTAGGTGGTCTGGTATTCCCATCTCCTGAAGAATTTTCCAAAGTTTGTTGTGATCCACGCAGACAGATTTTAAGGACTTCCCTGTAGCTCAAACAGTAAAGAATCTGCCTGCAATGCAGGAGACCAGTGTTCGATCTTTGGGTCGGGAAGATCCTCTGGAGAAGGGGATGCCAGCCACTCCAGTATTCTTGCCTGGAGAATCTCATGAACAGAGGAGCCTGTAGGGCTACAGTCTGTGAGGTTTCAAAGAGTCAGACATGGCTGAGCAACTAACAAACACACAGTAAAAGGTTTTGGTATAGTCAATAAACAGAAGTAGATGTTTTTCTGGAACTCTCTTGCTTTCTCAGTGATCCAGCAGATGTTGACAATTTGATCTCTGGTGCCTCTGCCTTTTCTAAATCCAGCATGAACATCTGGAAGTTCACAGTTCATGCACTGTTGAAGCCTGGCTTGGAGAATCTTGAGCATTACTTTGATAGTGTGTGAGATGAGTGCAATTGTGCAATAGTTTGAACATTCTTTGGCATTACTTTCCTTTGGGATTGAGATGAAAACTGACCTTTTCCAGTCCTGTGGCCACTGCTGTGTTTTCCGAATTTGCTGGCATATTGAGTGCAGCACTCTCCATTAGCTAGACCCTTAACTTGGCATCACTGACTCAATGGACATGGGTTTGGGTGGACTCTGGGAGTTGGTGATGGACAGGGAGGCCTGGCGTGCTGCGGTTCATGAGGTTGCAAAGAGTCAGACACAACTGAACGACTGAACTGAACTAACTTGGATTGACCCTTCCCCTTCAATTTGGACCAACAGTTCTCACTGGTTGCCTGATTCTAACAGGGCACCTCCAAATTTAACACACAAAAAAGAGCTCTATGTTATTATTCTGGAGTGACCATGATAGTCCTGCAGTCAAAAAGGGTGAGATATTGCAGCCTGGCTGAGCAGAGACAAGAACCTGCCCCATGACTTGAGCATGTGGCAAACTGTGCCCTTTTTTTTGTCCTAGTAAGCATGCCAAATGGACATTTTTGGGGCTGGATGTGCTCTCTACTCTGCTTCACTGCCTATCCCTACCTCTGTCCCCATGGAAACAAAACAAGATGTTCCTGATCAACAGCAGAACTTTAAATTTACTCCCTCTTTAAAGTGTGCTAATCAAATTCCCCAGTATAGCTATTCCCTAATGATCTCATGTGACTTCTGCCAATAAAACTGCGGGCTGACAGGAGCCATTTTATCTTCCTGCCATGGAGAGAAGTAGGGCCTTCTGACTCCCTGCTCAACAAGTTATATGTTTCTGTTTTTTCATTATGCTCTCATCCCATTTCAGGTCTTTCTTACCCACTGTGCTGGCTGTTGGAGAAGGCAATGGCACCCCACTCCAGTACTCTTGCCTGGAAAATCCCATGGACAGAGGAGCCTGGTAGGCTGCAGTCCATGGAGTCGCTAAGAGTCAGACACGACTGAGTGACTTCATTTTGACTTTTCACTTTCATGCATCGGAGAAAGAAATGGCAACCCACTCCAGTGTTCTTGCCTGAAGAATCCCAGGAATGGGGGAGCCTGGTGGGCTGCCGTCTATGGGGTTGCACAGAGTTGGACACGACTGAAGTGACTTAGCAGCAGCAGCAGCAGCAGTGCTGGCTGTGGTATGATGGGTCACCAGTAAACTGCACCAAACATTTAAGAAAAATATATAGCAATTTTTTAATATCTTCCAGAAGCTGAAGCAGAGGCAATACTTCTTAACCCAAACTTTCAGGCCAGCATTACCCTAACACTAAAGTCATTCAAAGACATTGAAAAAAAAAAAAAAAGCACAACTATAGATCAATATTGGAGATGGAAATGGCAACCCACTCCTGTATTCCTGCCTGGTGGAGCAGCCTGATGGGCTATAGTCTGGGTGGTCACAGAGTCGGACACGACTGAGTGAATGTGCACATAGATCATTATGGGTTTCCCAGGTGGTGCTAGTGGTAAAGAACCCACCTGCCACTGCAGGAAACATAAGAGACCCAGGTTTGATCCCTGGTGTGGAAGACTCCCTGGAGGAGGACAGGCAACCCACTCCAAGATTCTTTTTTTTCTTTTTTAGCAAGTCCAAGTAGCAATTTTATTTTAGTCTACAGCACAAAATTTTACCTACACTTTAGTGGTTTTGACAGTGGTACTTCTGAGTAGACTTCAAATGAATCCACAAAAGTTAATATACTTAAAATTAAATATACACAGTAAAACAAGAGGCATCCAGATGTTCAGAACCATGCAGAAGGGATGGTCTGGTTGGTGTTTTCACTGGGTACCTTGCCTATTTGGGATTGCAAAGAGTCGGACATGACTGAACAACTATCACTTTCACTTTTGCCTATTTAAGAATTCATTAGCAAAAGGCAGTTCTTCTGTTCCTCATTCCCATATAACTTACCAAAGTCAGAGTTCTAAACATGTACACACAAAATAAGCCCTCCTTTAAATCTACATCAGTAGAAAATTTCATGAACTGAATTCAATATGTCAAACTAACATTTCCAATGATCAAATTTATCACTAGAAAATAGGCAATACCAGCACCAGTTAAATACAAGGTTATTTATTAAAGCACCAACAGGAGATTAACCAAAAAGCAACTAATATGTTAATATAAGTCATTGAAGGAAAACCAAAAACAATATATTAAATATCACTCCACTGAACCGGGATATAACTGATGGACAATAGACACTTGAGTTTGTCAAACAGTGCTTTAAATACTTTTCTATGATAAAAAAGTGTATCAGGAGATGCAAAGGAAAGATAAAAATGTGAATTTATGCATTTAGTTCCACAACTTAAAATGACTATCAAACCGATAATATAAAGCTAAAACACTGGGCACAAGTCAGGCATGACCACTATCCACTGTAATTCATAGCCCTCTTCAGAATTGTTCCGTGGATGGCCAAGCCAGCAATCCTGTCTTAATACAGACTGGATACTCATCCTCTGTGGGAAAAGACCTTGAAGAAGACATGGAAAAGGCATAGAGAAAAAAGTCAATCTTTTGAAAAGTTAGTGATATCAAAATACTTTTCTATTGCTGGAAAACCAAACTAGGTCAAATATATGGCCCAAAGCAGCACGGAATTCAGAGTCAGAGGTTGGCAGGAAAGTTTTGGAAAACTTCAAGTTTTTAAAAATTGGCGATTTTTCCATGCTTAGTAAAATTATCAGAGAAGAGGTATAATGTTTGTTCATTTGTGGAATGTTGACAGATTGCTGCAAAAATTCACATGAATGAAAAACCACAGAAATGTGCTTCAATGAAGTATTTTTTTTTTAATTTACAAAAAACTGAAGTTCCTATTTAAAAAATAACCATGCATGCTAAGATGAAACATAGTAAAAAGTAGTGTAAGTTCTGTCAATGATTCTTTACACAGCTAGTGGGAAAGTGATATAAATAATTTTCTCTTAAAAAGGAAGTTTTGTTATTGCACTGACTTTTACAATCTGATCTAATAATTTAGAAAAATCATGTAGTAAAATCTGTAAAATTAAAATACAAAATTCTTGTTTGTAAACTTCAGTTGGCCAAGTCTCTCCAGAGACTTTCATGATAATGAAATGGACTGAATAGCTAAGTCACTACCTTATTTACTTTCTGTGAGGGGGAAAATTCCAGAACACAGCTTTCACACTTTCACAGTAATTATATTCAAAAGATATAAAGAAAGTCAGTACAGTTGTCTTCTTTTCTTCCTCTGTGCAATTTTCAGCTCTTATCCCACTCCTGAGTGCCATAATTGAAATAATATTGGTTTGGAGACCAGTTGAGGATTGGCCATAAATGTCGCATAAAGTCAGTAGAATGTAGGTAAAGATATTTCCAAATGGCATAGTAATGCACTGCAGCTGCCATGGCCATGAACAGGTGCCAGATGGCATGCGGAAATGGAATGATGCCATCACTCTTGAAGAACACAACTCCCAGGCAAAAGATTAAACCCCACCAGCAAGTTTGTGAAGTCCATTGGTGTTGTCCATTGATGTTACCACCAAGGCTGGAGAAAACCCCATCATGGGATAGATAAAGAGCTCAACCACCTTATACCTGCCAAACTGAATGACCAAGGGTGATGCATCTTGTTCTTAGTGTTTTGTACTCAAAGTTCACCAGGAAGTAATCATATCAGGGAACTAGGGAAGAATATGGGTTTGGTTGATATCAGAAGGTTTTTCATGGTAGAGAAATACATAAATGGTTCCTCCAGCTGCCATGAGCCAGATAAACTGATGCATATGAGATGCCAGGGATCCAAGTGCATGGAGATTTACCCATGGAGTGTAAGATGCAGCAGTGAAGAAATAGATAACCATTCTATAATACATGTAAAAGCAATGCTCTACTGTCCTTAAGTGGCTCTTTTTCCATGACATGATGTGAAATCTGTGGAAATGATGAAGAAGTCACAGAGGTCCATTCCATAAATCCAAGCTGTTATCTTTTCCCAGCAGTCATCAGATAGCTGGTGAAGGAGGGTACTGCCCACAATGGCCAGAGCAATGAGGAATGCATGTGTGTAACAGTTAGCAGCATGTTTGTAACCTGTTGGCTTGTAGCGGCCTTTGGCTGGGCCCAGTGGTTCATGAACTGCTGGAATCGATTCTAAAACCTCATTGATCCTCCTCTGGGGCGGAGAGTTCCGTTTCATCAGTGCCAATGGCCAGGTGACCCTCATGAGCTAGAGTTGCTCTGGAGGCTGCTGCATGCCTCAGGGACCACTCAACGGTGCAGGGGCAGAGTGGGCTAGGCTGGGTGATCGGGACAGGGCCAGAGCTAGACCAGGCGCCCCACTCCAGTATTCTTGCCTGGAGAATCATATGGACAGAGAAGCCTGGTGGACTACACTCAATAGGGTCACAAAAAGTTATACATGACTGAAGAAAAGCTATGACAAATCTAAAGAGCATATTAAAAAGCAGAGACATTACTTTGCTAACAAAGATCTGTCTAGTCAAAGCTATGGTTTTTTCAAGTAGTCATGTATGGATGTGAGAGTTGCACTATAAAGAAAGCTAAGCACCAAAAAATTGATGCTTTTGAACTGTGGTGTTGGAGAAGATTCTTGAGAGTCCCTTGGACTGCAAGGAGATCCAACTAGTCAATCCCAAAGGAAATCAGTCCTGAATATTCATTGGAAGGACTGATGCTGAAGCTGAGTCTCCAATACTTTGGCCACTTGATGGGAATAACTGACTCACTGGAAAAGACCCTGATGTTGGGAAAGGTTGAAGGAAGGAGGAGTAAGGGATGACAGAGGATGAGATGGTTGGATGGCATCAATGGACATGAGTTTGAGCAAGCTTTGGTATTTGGTGATGAACAGGGAAGTCTGGAGTGCTGCAGTCAGTGGGGTCACAAAGAGTCAGACATGACTGAGCAACTGAACTGAAGAAGTGACTTAGCACACACATGCATAGACCAAAATATCTCATGAACATAAATGCAAAAACTCTAAGCAACATATTAACAAGTCAAATCCAACAATGTTCCAAAAGATTATTTACCACAACAAAGTGAGATTTATTCAAGTTATGCAAGGCTGGTTCAACATTAGAAAGCCAGTTAATGTAATCCATCATATCAGACTAAGGCATAAAAATAAAGTAATTACAACAGATACAGAACAAGTAGTTTAGAAAATTCTGCACCTTTTATGATAAAGAACTTTAACCAAATTATGAATTGAAGGGGTTTCCTCAACCTGATAAAGAACATCTACATGAAAACCCTTGGCTACCATCATACTTAACATTGAGAAATGATAAGCTTTATTGATAAGATCTGAACAAGGTAGGAATACCCACTCTAATCACTTCATTATTATACTGGAAGTTCTAGCAATGCAATGATGCAAGAAAAGGAAATAAAAGTATACAAATTTAGGAGGAATAAATACAACTGTATTATTGCAAATACAATATGACTATTTCTTGTAGAAATTCCAAATATATAGAACAGTCTTTTGGACTCTGTGGGAGAGGGAGAGGGTGGTATGATTTGGAAGAATGGCATTGAAACATGTATAATATCATATACGAAACTAGTCGCCAGTCCAGGTTTGATGCACGATATTGGATGCTTGGGGCTGGTGCACTGGGACAACCCAGAGGGAGGGAGGAGGTAGGAGGGTTCAGGATAGGGAACATGTGTATTCTTGTGGTGGATTCATGTTGATATATGAAAAAACCAATACAATATTGTAAAGTTAAAAAATAAAATAAAAGAAAATAAAAACAGAAAATCCAAAAATAATTTTTGAAAATTGAGAAATTAGTTAGTATTTACAGAAAGATTGCAGAATATAAGTTTAATACACAAAACTCAGTCAGCAACAAAGAAGTAGAATTTAAAATGAAAAGCAAATAACATTTATATTAGTATCCTAAAAACTGAGATACTTTGGTGTAAATCTAAAAATATATGTCCAAGATCTATATGAGAAAATTATAAAATTGATGGAAGAACTAAAAGACCTGCATAAATAAGACGTTTTCCATGCAAAACCTCAATTTGTCAATGCATCAGTTCTTCCCAAATTAAACTAGAGATTCAATATGAATCAAATAAAAATTTCACTAAGTGACTTTGTGGATATTGATAAATTAATTCGAGTGTATATGTAGAGGCAAGGACAGAATAGTTGACACAATATTGGAGGAGAGAAGCAAAGTGGAAAGACTGGTACTACAAACCTTCAAGGCTCACTATAAATGTATAACGAACAATCAATACAGTTTGTAGTAATCAGGACAATGTAATATTGGTGAAAGAATAAGCAAATCAACCTATGAGATACAGTAGAGAGCTCAGAAGTAGATTCCCATAAGTATACTCTGAGAGGCGCTCAGAGGGCTCAAACAAAACCTTGCATACTCCAGGACCCAGAGACCCCATAGAGACTGAGCCAGACCTGCTTTTGAGCGTGTCATGGAGAGGCATGTGTCAGCAGTGGCCTGGCACGGGAACAGTGGCTCTGGCTGCAGAGGACCTGGGGCACACAATGTGTGGCATAAGCCCTCTTGGAGAAGGTTGCCATTAGCCCCACCATAGAGCTACTGAGCAGATGACCCACAAACTGCAGAACAGTTATGCCAAAGAAATTTTCGCACTGTTAAGAAAGTTCTAGGACCCACAACAGATTTACTAACCTGGAGATCTGGCAAAGGGAACAGAGAATTTGACTTTAAAGACCAGTGAGATTTGAACTTCCACAGAACTTCCACAAGATTGGGGAAACAGACTCTTGGAGGCCAAAAACAAAACCTTGTGTGCACCAGGAGAAAGGAGCAGTGTCCCCACAAGAGACTGAACCAGATTTGCCTGTGCGTGTCCAGTAGTCTCCAGCAGAGGCAAGAGTTGACAGCAGCCTGCTGCAGGGTTGGAGCATTGAATACAACAGTGCATGCATAAGCCCTTGTGAAGGAGGTCTCTTACTGTGACTCCCCATACCATAGTTTGGACTCAGGCCAAATAACAGGGAGAGAACACAGCACAGCCATCAACAGAAAATTGGATTAAAGATTTACTGCCCATGGCCCTGCCCATAAGAATAAGACCCAGGACAAGAGACAGTCAGTGTTTTCCATCAGGAAGCTTCCATATGCCTCGTATCCTTATCCATCAGAGGGAAGACAGAAAGAATCAAAATTACAATTCCAGAAAACTAATCAAACTGATCACGTGGACCACAGCCTTGTCTAACTCAATGAAACTATGAGCCATGCCTTATAGGGTCACCCAAGAAGGATGTGTCATGGTGGAGAGTTCCGACAAAACATGTTCCACTGGAGAAGGGAATGGCAAACCGCTTCAGTATTCTTTCTTGAGAACACCATTAACAGTATGAAAAGGCAAAAAGATAGGACACTGAAAGATGAAATCCTCCAAGTTGGAAGGTGACCAGTAAGCTACTGGAGAAGAGTGAAAAAATAACTCCAGAAACAATGAAAAGATGAAGCCGAAACAAAAACAACACCTAGATATGGATGTGACTGGTGATGGAAGTAAAGTCTAATGCTGTAAATAACAATATTGCATACTCCAACCTGGAATGTTAGGTCCATGAATCAAGGTAAATTGGAAGTGATCAAACAGGAGATGGCAAGAGTGAACATCAGCCTTTTAGGAATCAGTGAAGTAAAATGAACCAGAATGGGCAAATTTAATTCAGATTACCCTTATATCTGCTACTTTAGGCAAGAATTACATAGAAGAAATGAAGTAGCCCTCATAGTCAGCAAAAGAGTCCAAAATACAGTACTTGAGTGCAATCTCAAAAATGACAGAATGATCTCTGTTCCTTTCCAAAGAAAACTATTCAATATCACAGTAATCCAAGTCTATGCCTTAACTACTAATGTCAAAGGAGCTGAAGTTGAATGGTTCTATGATGACCTAGAAGATCTTCTAGAACTAACTTCCAAAAAAGATGTCCTTTTCCTCACAGGGGACTGGAATGCAAAAGTAGTAAGTCAAGAGTTAACCAGAGTAACAGGAAAATTTGCCCTCAGAGTACAAAATGAAGCTGGACAAAGGCTATCAGAGTTTTGCCAAGAGAACACATTTGTCATAGCAAACACCTTCTTCCAACAATACAAGCTATGACTCTACACATAGACATCACCAAATGATCAATACTGAAATCAGATTGATCGTATTTTTTGCAGCCAAATATTGACAAGCTCTACACAGTCAGCAAAAACAAGACAGGAGCTGACTGTCAGTCAGATCCTAAACTCCTTATTCAAAAATTCAGACTTACATTGAATAAAGTAGGGAAAACCACTAGACCATTCAGGTATGACCTAAATCAAATCCCTTATGATTATACAGTAGAAGTGACAAATAGATTCAAGGGATTACCTCTGATAGACAGAGTCCCTGAAGAACTATGAATGGAGATTTGTGATGTTGTACAGGAGGCAGTGATCAAGACCATCCCTAAGAAAAAGAAATGGAAAAAGGAAAAATGGTTGTCTGAGGAGGCCTTAAAAACAGCTGAGAAAAGAAGAAAAGCTAAAGGCAAAGGAGAAAAGAAAAGATACATCCATTAGGGTACAGAGTTCCCAAATATAGCAAGGAGAGATAAGAAAGCCTTCCTCAGAGATCAATGCAAAGAAATAAAGGAAAATAATAGAATGGGATAGACTAGAGATCTCTTCAAGAAAATTAGAGATACCAAGGGAACATTTCATGCAAAGATGGGCACAATAAAGGA
The DNA here is from genome assembly GCF_027580195.1 of Bos mutus. Taxonomy (NCBI): domain Eukaryota; kingdom Metazoa; phylum Chordata; class Mammalia; order Artiodactyla; family Bovidae; genus Bos; species Bos mutus. Next base: position 58,688,504 of record NC_091635.1, on the reverse strand, counting down.
CAGAAATTGTATGTACCTAACACAAGCAGAAGATATTAAGAATAGGTGGCAAGATGACACAGAACTATACAAAAAATATCTTCATAATCCAGATGAGTGATCACTCACCTAGAGCCAGACATTCTGGAATACAAAATCAAGCAGACCTTAGGAAACATCACTACAAACAAAGCTCATGGAGGTGATGGGATTCTAGTTGAGCTATTTCAAAACCTAAAAGATAATGCTGTGAAAATGTTGCACTCAAAGTATCAGCAAATTTGGAAAACTCAGCAATGGCCCCAGGACTGGAAAAGGTCAGTTTTCATTCCAATCCCAAAGAAAGGCAATACCAAGAATTTTCAAACTATCACACAGTTGCACTGATTTCACTCACTAGCAAAGTAATGCTCAAAATTCTCCAAGTTAGGCCTCAACAGTACATGACTTGAGAACTTCCAGATGTTCAAGCTGGATTTAGAAAAGGCAGGTGAACCAGAGATCAAATTGCCAACATCCTTTGGAGCATAGAAAAAGCAAGAGAATTCAAGAAAAAAACATCTACTTCTGCTTTACTGACTATGCTAAAGTATCTGACTATGTGGATCACAACTTACTGTGGAAAATTCTTCAAGACATGGGAATACCAGACCATCCTACCTGCCTCCTAAGAAATCTGTATGCAGGTCCTGAAGCCACAGTTAGAATCAGACATGGATCAACAGACTTGTTCCAAATTGGGAAAGAAGTATATCAAGGCTGTATATTGTCATCCTGCTTATTTAACTTCTATGCAGAATAAGTACATCACATGAAATTCTGGGCTGAATGAAGCACAAGCTGGAATCAGAAATATCAATAATCTCAGATATGCAGATGACACCACCATTATGGCAGAAAATGAAGAGGAACTAAGGAGCCTCTTGATGAAAGTGAAAAAAGAGAGTGAAAAAGCTGGCTTAAAACTCAACAGTAAAAAACAAAAAACAGATTGTGGCATCAGTCCCATCTCTACATGCAAATAGATGGTGGAACAATGGAAACGGTGACAGACTTCATTCTCTTGGGCTCGGAAATCACTGCAGATTGTGACTGCAGCCATAGAATTAAAAGACAGTTGCTCCTTGGAAGAAAAGCTATGACCAATCTAGACAGCATGTTAAAAAGCAGAAACATTTCTTCACAAACAAACTTCCATATAGACAGGGATATCTTTTTTTTTTTCCATTTCTCATGTATGGATGTGAGACCATAAAGAAAGAAAGTTGAACACTTAAGAATTGATGCTTTTGAACTATGGCATTGGAGAGGACTTTTGAGAGTCCTTTGGACTGCAAGGAGATCAAGCCAGTCAATCTTAAAGGAAATTGGTCTTGAATATTCACTGGAAGGACTGATGCTGAAGCTGAAGCTCCAATACTTTGGCCACCTGAGGAGAACTGACTCATTGGAAAAGACCCTGATGCTGGGAAAAACTGAAGGCAGGAAGAGGTGGATGACAGAGGATGAGATGGTTGGATGGCATCACTGACTCGATGGATGTGAGTTTGAGCAAGCTCCAGGTGTTGGTGATGGATAGGGAAGCCTGGCATGCTGCATTCTATGGGGTTCCAAAGAGTCACACATAACTGAATGATTGAATTGAACTAAACTGAAATGTACTCTCTTCATCTTTGACAATGGAGCAAAGTTAGTCTTTTCAATAAAAGGTGCTGGCTGAAGTAACTAGACATCTCTACACAAATAAATGAAGGAAAATGATACATAGTCATTATACTCTTAACAAAAATTACTCAAAGTAGATCATAAACATAATGTAAAATACAAGTATAAAAATCCTAGTAGATAACACCAGAGTAAATTTATATGACCTTCCCTATGGTGGTGACTGTTCAGATGCAATACCAAAGCACAGTTCATGAAAGAAATAATTGCTAAACATACTTAATTAAAACTGAAAACTTTTGTTCTGCAGAAAATACTATGAAGAGAATGAGAAAATAAGCCACAGGCTGGGAGAAAAAAATTGCAAAAGATATATCAGATGAAGACTGTTACTGGATACAAAGTACACAAAAATTCAACAATAAGGAAACAGACAAGCTGATTTAAAGATGTACAAAACATCTGAGTAGATATCTCATCAAAGAAGATAGACAGATAGTAAATAAGCATATGAAAATACGTTATATATCACTTCATTATGGAAAAGCAAAATAAAACAATATTGAGTATGACATACTTATTAGAATGGCCAAAATTCAAGTCTTTGACAATGCTGAATAGTGGTGAGGATATTGAACTCTCATTTATTCCAGATGAGAATGCAAAATTGTAGAGCTCCTTTGGAAGACAGACTGCCAGTTTTTTACAAAGAGAAACACTCTTACTGCAGAAGAGAATCCAGTAACTGTGCTCAAATGTATGAAAAACTTATGTCTACACAAAACCTTCACATGGATATTTATAGCAGCTTCATTTACAATTGTCAAAACTTGGAAACAACTAAGATATAATTGGAGAAGGCACTGGCAACCCACTCCAGTACTTTTGCCTGGAAAAATCCCTTGAATGGAGGAGCCTGGTAGGCTGCAGTCTTTGGGGTCTCGACGAGTCGGACACAACTGAGAGACTTCACTTTCACTTTTCACTTTCATCATTGGAGAAGGAAATGGCAACCCACTCCAGTGTTCTTGCCTGGAGAATCCCAGGGATGGCAGAGCCTGGTGGGCTGCCGTCTGTGGGGTTGCATAGAGTCGTACACGACTGAAATGACTTAGCAGCAGCAGCAAGATATAGTAGGTTGCTTTAATAGGAGAATGGATAGATTGATTGTGGTACATCCAGGCAATGGAATATTATTCAGTGCTTTGTATAAATGCCCTACCAAGCCACGGTAATATAGAGAGGAAACTTAAATACATATTACTAAAAGAAGCCAATCAGAAAAGTTATGCACTGTGAGTCCGACCAAATGACAATTTGGAAGAGGTAAACATATGGAGACAGTAAAAAGATCAGTTGTTTCCAATAGTTGCTAGGAAGTGGAGAGGGATATGTAATCAGAATACAGAGGCAGTGAGAATGTTCTGTATGACACTACAATGGTACATATATGTCATTATATATGTGTGGAAAAATCATAGAATATGTAACACCAAGAGTATATATATAACACCAAGAATATATAACACCATAATGCAAATTATCGACTTTGGGTAATAATGTAAGCTTACTGACTGTAACAAATATATCTCTACAGTGTGGGATATTGATAGGAGGGAGTCTTGTTGGTGGACTTCTCAGGATATATGAAAACTCTCCAAATATTTTGTTTAATTTCACCTTGAACCTAAAATTTCACTTAGTATAGATTGTATATGGGCTTCTCAGGTGGCATTAGTGGTAAAGAACCTTCATGCCATCATAAGAGATGCAGATTCTATCCCTGGGTCGAAAATATCCCTTGGGGGAGGGCATGGCAACTCATTCCAGTATTTATGTCTGGAGAATCCCATGGAGAGAGGAACCTGGCAGGCTATAGTCCATAGGTTTGCAAAGAGTCTGACATGACTGAAGCAATTTAGTGTGCATATATATATATATATATATATATGTGTGTGTGTGTGTGTGTGTGTGTATGCCTGTTAAATTGGAGAAGCCAAGATAAATAACTAAAAGGGTTTAATGTTAAAAAATAGAAAAATACCAAGGCATGAATACACTCACATATACACACACATTGAATATTGACTTCTGATGTCCCCTAGGAGTACATGTATGCTTGCTCAGTCTCAGTTGTGTTTGACTTTTTGCAATGATATGGACTGTAGCCTGCCTGGCCTCTCTGTCCAAGGGATTTTCCAGGCAAGAATACAGGAGTCAGTTGCCATTTCATCTTCCAAGAGATCTTCCTGACCTGGCGATTGAACCTGCGTCTTCTACATTGGCAGGCGGATTGTTTACCACTGAGACACCTGGGAAACCCCTCCCTTAAGAGACAAGCAATTTAAATAAAGCTGAGATATGCAGCCTATGCTGCACAAGAATGATTTTATGTATTGGTTTGTTAACTTTGAAATATGTCTCTTTACCCCTTAACCCAAGGTAAAAAATCTATAGGCTTGGGTAATGCCTTCACTTGAGATTTGTTTACAGGTTCCGCATATGAGCCTTTGCCACTCTACTTAGGTTCCATCAGCCATAAATTTTCGAATCAGAAATTCCTCTTGATTTCTGAAATGAAACTACTGCAAGGCAAGCTATGGGCAGTTTGAGATTTGTTATTCAATTTTCTCAAGACCAAAAAATGTGCTGTACCACTTAGACTTCAGCCATGTATTAGCAATCTACAGTTTCTGCCTTTGAGGGCTGACAGCTTCAGTGAGGGAAAATAGGATTTTGAAAGCTGTGGGAATTCAATCATCAACAATGCTCTCACAGGCTCTCTTCCAATGTATTGGGCCTGAGTAAAGGAAATGTTACTTTTGAAAGTTTGCATTGCTATTGAGCCAAAGAAAAATTAGAAACAAAAAACAAAAATCAAACACAGCATATTTTTTATAATCTATCTGTGTTCCATCCTAGCCATCCTGCATTTTCCTATTTGTTCATTTGTCTACTTCATTGTCAGATGCAAGACTCTGTGTGTGTGTGTGTGTGTGTGTGTGTGTGTGTATCATAAATGTTGAGATATTTTAATATTAGAAGTTACTAAACACAAAATATAGATATAACTAGATAATTCATTTCCTTCTTTTATTTTCAGAGGTACAAAAAGCAGATTAAAAAAAAAAAACTGTGTGCATAAACAGATGTGAAAACAAATATAGGATTTTTCCATTGAGACAGGAAGCAACAGAGTTTCTATCAGTTCAGTTCAGTTCAGTCACTCAGTTGTGGCTGACTCCCTGTGGTCCCATTGACTGCAGCTCACCAAGCTTCTCTGTCCATCACCAACTCCCAGAGTTTGCTCAAACTCATATCTATCAAGTTGGGGATGCCACCCAACCATCTCATCCTTTGTTGTTCCCTCCTCCTAATACTGTCAAACTTTCCCAGCATCAGGGTCTTTTTCCACGAGTCAGTTCTTCCCATCTTTGGTGGCCAAAGTATTGGAGTTTTAGCTTCAGCATCAGTCCTTCCAATGAATATTCAGGACTAATTTCCTTTAGGATGGATTGGTTGGATCTCGTTGCAGTCCAAGGGACTTTCAAGAGTCTTCTCCAATGCCACAGATCAAAAGCATCAATTCTGCACTCAGCTTTCTTTATAGTCCAACTCTCACATCCATACATGACTACTGGAAAAACTATAGCTTTGACTTGATGGAATTTTGTCAGCAATGTCTCTGCCTTTTTAATATACTGTCTAAGATGGTCAAAACTTTTCTTCCTAGGAGCAAGTGTCTTTTAATTTCATGGCTGCAGTCACCATCTGCTGTGATTTTGGAGCCTCCCACAACCAAATAAAGTCTGTCATTGCAGTGATTTTTGGACCTCCTCCGCCCCAAAACAAATAAATAAAGTCTGTCACTGTTTCATCAAACTTTCTAATGATTAAGGACATGAAAGTGAAAGTCACTCAGTTGTGTCCAACTCTTTGTGACCCCATGGTCTACACAGTCCATGGAATTCTCCAGCCCAAAATACTAGAGTGGGTTGCCATTTTCTTCTCCCCTCTCCAGGGGATCTTCTCAACCCAGGGATCGAACTCAGGTCTCCCACATTGCAGGCAGATTCTTTACCAGCTGAGCCATAAGGGAAGCCCAAGGATACTAAGAAATTTTTCATGTGGCTATTTTCCATTTGCCTGTATTTTTCAGAAAATAGTTTGCCCTGGCCTTCTCCCATTTTAATTTTTTTTTCAGATAAATGAGTTCTTTGTATATTTAGTATAATAATATCTTATCAGAAATACTGTTTGCAAGTATTTTCACCGATTCAGTAGGTTGTCTTTGATTTTTTTAAATAGTTTCCTTAGCTGTGCAAAAACCTTTTTTTAATTTAGAATTGTTTCACTTGTTTATTTATTTTTTTCTTTTCTTCCCCTTACTTGAGGAGACAAATTCAAAAATATCACTAAGACAGATGTGAAAGAGGGTACTGTGCTTACTCCAGTTTAATTTTTCTTACTCAAGATTGCTTTGGCTATTTGGGTTCTTTTGTGTCTCCATACAACTTTAAGATTTATTATTCTAGTTCTGTGAAAATTGCCACTGGTAA